>NC_089912.1:2260000-2507500 GCF_040182565.1 Anser cygnoides | reverse complement strand
AAAAGAAGCAAAAAGGATGCTGTAAGATGATGACAATGTTTCTTGCCTTCTAGCTTCCATTTACAGCTTTACTTTTGTATACTTCCTTTCCTATGAGGACCTTAAAATATTTTGGTTACATAAACCAAGACCCCTGGCTTCAATACATGTTGGAAGACTCTTAATGTACTTGTTTTTAGGTGAATACACTGAAATGCAGAAAAAAAAAAAAAAAGGCAAACTTTTTTATCAAGAATACAATAAAAAAATAGCACCGCAGGTCAAGTCCACAAATAAATAGATCTCTTCCTCCTCTGTTTCATACTGTCATGAATAAGGAGCAGTACTCAAAAGACACTGAGATTTCTTACTCACATGCACTTGGATAGAATGTGACTGGATCAAGAAACAGTTGTGAATCCATCCTTCTCTGCAAGAACTTACAGAAATTATCAATTTTGTACAGGTTTGTTTTTCACTAAGAACTTTCATAAGGAGAGAAAGAAAAGGCTTTTAGAGAACAGATGAGCTCTGGTTCTGCCCTACTTGATGTTTACTCTGAAACCTACCTGGGAACTTCAGGCTACATCCCAACTGACATGATCACTACTGAACTTTTTATCAGAAATGTTGGTCTGGTCAGGAGCTTTGTGCATGCAATATATAGCATCCTGGATCGGAATGTGATGATTCTGCCTTTCCCAATTCTGTCCCCTAAAGTTGGGAATGGCTTCAAATTTCTTAAGTGGTGACATTCTTTTCTCAGTCAAAGTAATATTATAAGATTTGGAAAGTGAACACAGCAAATACTGCTTCTCATTTGTTTTTACTGCTTTGACTTCCAGAAAACACCCTAGGTGACAGCAAGGCTGTCTTTCAGTAAGTCACCAGGGCTATCTCCTATTAGGAAGTCCCTAATAAGCACAGACACCTCACCGCTTTTATTTCAGCATGTGCAATTCACCAGTCACTGAATTCAATCTTATCTGTTCAGATGATGGGTTTTGATGAAGTGCATAAACCTGTCATTAAGGGGAGGACAGGTTATAGTCACTACTCAGGATATTACAGCTTTCTTCATTGTTTATTGCAGATGTGGTAATGTAGCACAAGCTGGGACAGAGAAGATGAAAGTAAGGTTAGTTAAACACTGAACTACTCTGTGATTAAAAAGAGTGATAGTATCAGGCCAACAGTTCAAAGGTTCACTGTAAATATTGTTCATTTGTTTGGCTTTTCAGTTGTGACACCGGTTAGTGGAAATATACCAAACTTCCATATAAGACAAACTCTGATTCTACAGAGGAAAGCCACACACATAAAAAGTGGCCTCGGTTCTCTGATAGAACAACAATTAAAAATTTAAACCTTTGACCTCTGTAAACATTTTTATTTCTGGTTTCCTTTGCCTATGACCTGCAGGTGCTTTATGTCTTTCCATGGCTCTTTTACTCCACTTTTCTTATCGGCAGTTACTTACACAGTAATTCAAATCCAATTTCAATATTGACTACAAGGTTGTAAGCTCTGTGTCAAATGCAAGCTCTCTAGCATGTTCTGTTTCCATTAAGAACATAAGAAACATTAAGACTTGGGAAACGAAAAGGAAAAAATATCTAGCAAGTGATGTCAGTGAGTCAATTATGCTTGTTTTGCATTGTCCTCTGAGCTCATATTATACTCATATTGCTCCTGGTACTTAAAAAGGAACATTTCTATTAAAAATTAAAACAGGTGAGGAGTGTCTACAGTGCATAACATAAAATTCTGTGATTTTTTTTTTTTTAGTCTGGCAGCAGATCACAGCTTTGTCCATCTGCACAGAGCATGTGTCCTGGCTTGAATGATTTCACTAACATTCAGTAGTTCACTAACATTCCAACACTAATTAGCCTTCTCTGGGACCAGTCTTTACTAGTCTTTGCAGGAAAGCTCTGGCTGAATTGTGGAGGTCACTTGGCCCTGGTTTTCATCCAGCTGCGAGGAAGGCGCCTAGAGGAGCTGCTCTGGTCATGCTGGGTGCTTGGGGTGTAGGGCAGCTCTGGGCCAGCCCCTGCCAGGTCAAACACAGGACCGTGTACGTGCTTGATGTGAGCACACAGATGCCACTGGAGGGACACAAGGCTGAATTTTTCTTTCTACATCATGGCCAATATGGCCTTAACAGCACCATAATGTTTCTCCAGTTACCTACCTGTACAGTAAGTTCTTGGATATGGACAGATTTTTTGATCCTTTGTTTGTACAGCATCTAGCACAGAGGAATACTCACCTCTCGTTACTGCATAATTTCCTTTTTCAAATATCTAAAGTAGCAGATGAACCCTTACTGAGTTTGAGAATATTTCAGAAAGCTACCAGGGATAATAGTATACAATCCATAATTAAAGATCTGTTACACTGATGCTGTCTATTTCTGCTCAGGGGAGTAGCTAGGGAAAATGTCCATGGCA
Organism: Anser cygnoides; assembly: GCF_040182565.1. Classification (NCBI taxonomy): domain Eukaryota; kingdom Metazoa; phylum Chordata; class Aves; order Anseriformes; family Anatidae; genus Anser; species Anser cygnoides. Next base: position 2,505,068 of record NC_089912.1, on the reverse strand, counting down.
CTACCAGATATGATTTCCACCTTGTGGTCTGTAGCTTTGTTTTGCCATTTAGATACTCCTGACTATAAAATAGGAATACAGACCACCAAATAAAACACTCTATCTTCTGCTCCTGCAATACTTTTCTGCCTGCCCAGAGGTGCCTTCAAAGAGAAAGTCCTTCTACTTCTACATTACACTTCACCAAGTCCATTCTCTCTAGTGTAGTCTGAGAGATTTTTCATATATTTTCTCCTGATCACTTACTTTCCTGTTAAGTGTAGGGGGTTGAAATGAAAACTGTTCGGACTGATGATGAACAAAGTCTGGAAAACATCTCATATTCTTCTGTCTAGCAGCACCACTGAACCTGAAAACAGTATATCATGGTCTTTTGGACTGCTGCTTGACAGGTGGCTAGGAAAATAACCTGATATGTTGATATCACTTGTAAGGAGAAATAATTGAATCTGCCAGATTTTCAAGAATTGGTCTGCTTTCCTTTCTACCTGGATATTTATTAGTGACGGTCCCAGGTTATTTGTGTCACAGATCTCACCTGAAAACAATGGATTCATTGTTCTGTGTGTGGAATTAAAATATGTTTTTATTGATAATAACATGAACAAAATCAATCTGATTGATCTGAATTGTTTATACTATGTACATCAGATGGCCTGGCTGATATATCTAGGACAGCTCTACTTCTATAAATTCCTAGACTAACTTTCTACTAGCCAAACGCAGCTTTCACTTTTTTCACCTGTGTGAAAGGAAGCAGAACTATGCCACTTTTTAAAGAGACTCTGTATTAAAACTTTGTGTTCTGTGAAAGCTTCTTTTTTCATATGAAAGTTCAGGACCTTCAGGCGTCTTATTATGCCATGCATTCAGAAAAGAATACCAATATTGTGAGATCTCCACATCAAGCATTTGAGTCCTGCCACCTGTCCCACTGATGTTTAAAAACAGCAAAACCTACTCATCTGAAGTTCCCTAGGTATAGCACAAGCCAAATAAATGTCTAGAAGAATTTTTTATTATTATTATTACTTGAGTAGACAGTCTAAGAAGCTGTACTGCTTGTTAAGGTTTCTCATGTTAATAATCAGCGATTTTTTACCTTAAAGCAAAATATGTAGGGAACAATTACAACAAATATAACATTAGATTAACCTTAGTCTCTGGAAAAGTTATGGAAAAGATTGCTCTGGGGGATACTGAAAGACAGTTAAAGAACAAAGCTGTTTTCAGGAATGGTCAACATGGGTTCATCAAAGGAAAGTCCTGCCTTAGGACTAATGTAATCTCCTATGAAAAGGTCACCCTGCTGGTGGAAGGTGGTGGACGTAGTCTTTCTGTGTTTCAGCAAGACCTTTGATCCTGTTCCTCACAGCATCCTTCTGGACCAATTGCCCAACTGCACGATGAACAGGTCCATAATACACTGGGTGGTGAGCAGGCTTGATGGAAGAGCTCAGAGGGCCTACATCTGTGAACAGGCCTACATCTGGCTGGTGGACAGTCACTGGCATTCCCCAGTGCTCCATCCTAGGGCTGGTCCTGCTCAACATTTCTATCCATGATCTGCACACAGGTGTGGAATTAATCCTCCACATCCTCCACAAGTCTGCTGACAATACTCAACTGGGAAATGCTGCTAACTCCCTGGAGGGAGGAGAGACCTGGCAGAGGGATCAGGCCAGATGGGAACACTGGGCAATCAGCACTGGCATGAAGTTCAGCAAAGGGAAATACCAGGTGCTGACAGAGCAGTACCGGGCATGGGCACAGATTGGGGGACAGCTCAGCAGGAGGGGACTTGGGGGTGCTAGTGGCAGCAGGCTCAACGCCTCACCTGCATTGTCTGTCTTGGAGAAAAGGAGTACAAGAGGTGACCTCTTTACTCCATACAAATTCCTGAGGAAGGGAAATGGAGAGGGAGGTGGCAGTCTCTTCTTCCTGGTACTTGATGAAAAGGTGCACAGGAACAGCACAAAGCCATGCCAGCTGGACATTAAAAAAATTTCTGTATCATGAGGGTGGTCAAACACCAGAACACACTTCCTAAGGTGGGGGTGGGTGCCTGTGCCTGTCAGTGTTCAAGCGACATTTGGACAATGCCCTCAGTAATGGGCTTAGTTAGTCCCTAATGACTCAGTTAGTCCAGAAGTGGTCAGACAGTTGGACTGGATGATCTTTGAAGGTCCTTTCCAGCAGACCTATTCTATTCTAATAATTTCTGAGACAACTTGTCTGCCAGAAAAGACCTCCAGTCTCACCCATCCTTCTTTTTCTTACTGAAAATGCACCATTTTCACACTGTCCCTGGAAGCCATTCTGTTTCCCTGTGCAGGGCCGGGATCCCTTCAGGTGCTGGGGCTGTGCCAGGTTGTGCCAGGCAGAAGGGCTGGGCCGACTGCTGCTCTGCTGCTCCCAGCAGGGCTCCCAGCCATGCTTCCCAGCTGGTTCATACCATGTCAGCAGCGTGAGGCTCAGCAGCTCTGACACTAGAAGCTGCAAAGATAGGTTCTGGTGACAGCCATGGGAAGGCAGAGATGAGTGCTTCACAGGGGATATAAATGCAATATTATTTAAGAAAATAACCAGTCATAATTGGGCCTCTGTCACTTTAAACTTTAATGGTAATAGTAGCACTGGAACTTCAAATTACAGCTTTCAGTGGCTTCACGCTGCATCTCTCAATTACTCTTTGCAAGTCCATTCACAGAGCACGTGTGCTGTGACATTGACACAGCCGTGCAAATCGAAACTCAAGCCCCGCAGCCAGGCTGTGAGGTCCTGCCTCACTGTGAAACCAGAGGAACCTGAGGTAAGGCTCCGCTGCTGGGTCTGAACACATCCTGGGCACACCGAGCAAAAATGCAGTGTGTCTGGCACTTGGGTGGCCTCCATCCCACTCACTCCCTTCCCACAGCATCTGCTGGGAATGGCTCCTGTAGGCAAGGCTTGTGCTACAGTGGTAAGACAGCTGGTCCAGAGGCAGCCGTGGCAGAGGGGAGGTGATCTCCATAGTCCTGTTGCTGTCACTGCTGCGGTGGCTGCTGAGGTTGCTGCTGGGAGAGCAAGGCATCTAGTGGCTGGGATTCAAAGTGGTATGGGGAAGGATTTTACCTCAAAGACAGCATAACTAAATGCAGAGCCACCACAAGGTGGGAAGGTTTCGGGTGTGTCTCCTTCTGGTGTAAAATAAGTCCCTATGAAGGATTTTTGCTGGTGTTGTTACTGCAAGCTGTGTTTTATTTGACCTGTTATGTGGGGTGTGAGCACCTGTGTGTGCTGTTGTACAACCAGTGCCCAGGGCCCCACCAGCAGCCTGCAGGCAAGGCAAGACTGGAAAGGGAAATTCTCACTTCCACGTAACACAGAAATGTGATTTTGAACCCTAGAATGGAAGACAGTCCCAAAAGTATTGCTGTGAAAGGGGTTGTGGGAGCAACCAATTTTGCAAATACACGGGGCTGCTGGTAAGGAAGAATTTCCGTGGAAAAGGCGAGGTGCTTTGTGCCGGCTGCCACCTACAGTGATGGGAGCGAGAAGTGGCTGAGCCTGCAGTTTACAATAACTGGGTGGGAACAAGAGACAACTTTGTCCTTCCAGTAACCCTGTCCGGATAAGCGCAAATCTGCATACGGTAGCTTAAAACCAGCTCAGACAGGGCTCCTATCTACTCCCCCTTCTAGCCTGGATGAAAAGCATAGGGATGGAGGTCACATAAACTCACTCTGTTCATGCAGTTCAGACCGATTTGCATAATCCAAGCTTTCATTTTAAACAAATTAAGTGCCTGGCACTTTATGGTTGTGAAGAAACCTCCCCGAGGTGTGAGTGAAGTATGGAGCCACTGAAAGCAGAGACCACTGCAGGTGGAGTGGGAAATGGCAGTGCAGAGGCATGAATGCTTCATAATGTAAACAGAAGTGTAAGAGATGGGAAATTTTTCACATTTTATTAAATCAGACTTTTACAGTAGTTGTTGAAAGCAAAAAACACTGAATTATATTTAGATAATCGTTCCATAAATAATGTGTGTTTTCACAGCAGTCACAAAGTCTGGAATTTATGTGCTAATTACAAACCCCAAATCATCTCTGCACAGATTTGCAATTAAAACTGAAATATTTTCATATACAATGTGAGCCCTGTATTCATAGCAACAGCTAAGAGACATGCTGGTTACAGTTTGCTCAGTAAATCTGAATATTTTATGTTTGAACACAATTGTTTCACTATTGTTGTCCCTACACTCAGTATTTTAAAAGCCGAAGAGTTTAGAGCCGATTGCCACATCATGAATTGCTATTCTTTTCAGAGAAAGAAATATATATATATATATATTCTCTATATAGTAGTGCATATAGCATAACAATCTAAGGGAACAAACAATTACTGAAAGACACAGAGAAAGCAAAATTCCAGTGTATGGTTATCTTCTTAATAAATATTGTAAAAACACATACTTTTAAAACCCTGCAGTGACAGCAAAGTGCAGGAAGAATTCAGAATTAGGAAGAACGTTGAATAATTCAGTAGCTTGTTATGTGATTAGATCTGATTGGCCCACGCTAAGATGCTGCCCATAAAAATGATTTCCCATGGTAGTGTTGGTCGAGGGGTGGGGGGTTTATGATGTCCATAAAATGGGAGAACAAGGCTTACTGGAACTAATAATATCATGGCTGCGCAGAATGATTGATGATCTTTAAAAAGGCCCAGATTGGTTTCATCTTTCTTCAGATTTTATCACTCACTCTTTCTTAGTCACGTGCAATCACTAAGGCCAAGAGAGGTAACAAGTGTTTGATGTATGATACTTGAGCCACTTTTGTCAGAACTGCATTTATTTTAAACTGCTTTTGTATTTGATACTCCCAACATGTAGATGTTCTTTATGTTTATTTTTTCTCCAGCTGATGAGAACAGGCACTCCTGGGTTTGGGTCAAGAGGTAACCCAAGCTCGCCTTAGAGCAGCAGTGCCAAAAATCACAGTAAAAATTAAACAGATCCTCCTCCTTGCACTGGGACCATTTCCATTACTGATTAAATGGATAAAGAGCTGTACAGGACTGACATCTTCTTGGGAGAACCTCATATTCCTTATTATTTGCAGTATGTGCACACCTTTCAGAATGCTACTTATACTTCTTGGAATATATTATCTGTTTCAATTCGCTCCATCCCTCACAATCTGCAGAGAGCCACAAAAGCTTCTTTTGTGCCAGAAAAAAATTTCAGATGAATAGTAAAAAAAAAAAAAAAAAAAAGGAAAAAAAAATCTTAATTTAACCAATTGGGAAAAAAGGGTTCTTTCCACTTGTTTCTGAAAGCGTGCACATCTCCTCAAATACTACAAACCAAGCCAGATATCTTAATCATTTGTTGGAAACATTCTTATCAGTACCTTATTCATAAAGATTGCAGATGTGTGAGCTGAAAAATGTTTGACAGGGTCCCAGAGGAGAAAGAAAGAGTATTAAAGGGTTGATCAAATAGCAATGTATTGGAGTCCTGTTCATTTGGAGAATGCCCCCTTATCCCCACTTATTCTAGCTGGAAGAACAACAGATAAATCAATGTGAAGCCAGGTTCCCGAGACCTTCTGCCGGAACACGGGTGTGTTTGTTTGCACAGGTATGACCACAAAACCGTGTGCAAGATCCACACCACACGTGTGCACAGCTGCGCCTGGTGCACAGGTCCTCTCACTCACGGTGACTTTGCCTCGTGTAGAGTTTAACGGTTTTCTGTTTTGACAATTTAAACACTGTCTCAACACCGTTTAACAAAATCAAGAGCAGTTCCTGGCAATTTCTGCAGTCAATAGTATTCTCAAACTGGGCAACTCCCCTTGGAATGGGGAGCCATAACAGCAGAGCCTGCGCGAGTGAAAGAGCAAGACAATTCATTAGACGACTCTGCAGCAGCTAAAAGTGGCGGGGGATGTCAGCCCGTGCTCCTGTGCTTCAATACTAATGAGAGTCATTGCATATTCATAACCCTAAATACAGTCAGCTTCTGATAAAAACTTTTGTCATCGGAGCTTCACAGTGCGAGCAGAGCGTCGTGCTCCTGGTGTCGTGGCACTTCCGCCAAGTGAGCACCGGAGCAAGATTGATTGTTTTGCAACGCAGCCTGACAGGGAACTAAGAGATACTGCCCCAAGGGTCCTGGAACTAAGCTTAGTTTGATTACAAGGCTACAAGTAATCAAAGAAACAAAAGAGAGGGGGAAGATGGAGAGAAGAATGTTGTTTTGTCTTGTCGGTGGGTTTGGGGCTTGGCTTTTTATTATTTTTTAAAGATAAAGGAGGTTCTGAAGACATAGCTTTCTTTATTGAGTGTTCAGAGTAATTATCTACTAGGCGTTTAAAACAGTTCATATCAATTTTTATCAGGGAAGAAGAAGAACAGTAGGCGCTAGCAAACTTGTTCCCGTGTTGTAGGAACAGTGCTGCATGTCTTAATAGATACAAATCTCTAAAACTGTATGAAGTTTCACGTCAATATGAATAGCAAAGATTAGTGAACTCAACCTGTCAGATATTAAAATCAGCTCTGCCAAGTGTTGTGCTACCCAGAATTCACTTCTTGCAGGTTTCTTTTCATTTTTGTTGTCAGTTCCTTCTTCTTCTCATCATTGTTGCTATTTTTATTATTAGTTTTGAGAAACTACCTATCTATTTTCCTGGCAGTCAAATCCTGAAGGCGCACGGCTCTGCTAGCCTTTGACCTTGCGATACCTGTCTGCTGGGGCAGCTGTTAGCATCCCCTGGAGTCAAAGAAGAGAAACGTATGTTTCAGCACCCACTTTGAAAAAGCCTTGAGCATTTTCTCACTCATAATGATGTCTTCAGCTGGAATGCCAGCACATTTCCACATCTTTCTGACAGGCAAGCAGACTATAAAATATACATAAAATTAAATAAAACAGGACATTAACACAAAGGTTTCAAAATCTGATTACAGTGCAGGGTTGGATTTTTTTTTTCCAGCAATTATAAAATCTTGCTTTTGAAAAAAAAACAAAAAACTGCATGGCTCAAGAGAAATCATGAAGGATTAAGGACAGGGATGTTTCTCTAAACTGTTAAATATCTCAGTCATATGTATACAAGCTTTGAAAATAGAGAAATCTTGTAGTTATGATTGATTGAGGTAACTGATTATCCACAGATATTTTAAGTGTTGAGACATTAAATTGTCAGCCATATCAGTTTGATTGCAGTAAAACATGAAAACATTGACTTTTGTCTAGTTAGAGAAATTTATTTTTCCCAGAATGACAATCCTTTAAGTAGAAACCAGGCATCTTGCCAGCTCTCCATGTCATACATTGAAATTTGCAAATGCAACCCATATTTTCAAATGTTTTTCAGGGTTCAATGAATGGTGCATAGGTCTTTGGCAAATAGTCTTGTAATAAACAGATTTCCGTATACTGCTTCAATCCTCCTTAAGCCTGGTGTAGACTAGTATTTATTCATTATGAATAAATGAATGGCATAGACAGTGGTTTGCATTCAAGGTGTATATGTATTCAGAGCTCTTCGCTTATGTAAAACATTTCTCTAAAAGAAACAGTAACCTTCCTTGGACTGAAGCTATAGGAACAAGTTTGATTAATATGTTTTACAAGCCTGAAGTAAATGCTCATCATAACTGTCAGCAAGCTGACAGCTTTCAAAAAAGAGCCTTTGTTCCCGGAATGAGTAATTTGTGTGATCTTCTTTAAGATACTACATTCAAAACCTTAGAGGAAGAAGGTGTTACATTCAAGTGAATTCTACTCAAAACGTGATTGCTGTTAAGTCTGCTTTGTATTCCAGATCCTTGATACACACACCATATTTGACAGGATAGCAGCTTTTTTATTATTATTATTTGTTGTTCTTACTTGTCAGAACACCTGTGCTTTCTCATTAAGCAGAGATGTACTCATGGAGTTTTGTATCTACGCACATGGGAGAGCCAGCTACCTGATGCCATGCCTCACTTCTGTGTTTGTTTGGGTTTTTATAAGTAAACCCCAGGAATGAGGAATTATGGGATGCCTTAAAAATTACACTTGAATGACTGAAAGTGTAAGTGGGCCAAAAGCTGGAGGAACAGGGAGAGATGATGAAGCCATACCTTAAGAAGCAAAGGGGACTGTTCCCTCTTCTCTTCAGTGTTAAACGTTTCTCCTAACTGGGCTAGTAAAACATCTGCCACAGAGAACTAGGCAGTGGCATGTTGTGTCTCCAGTGGTAACAGGCAAGTACTTCAAGAACATGTCAGATGCTGAAAAATGAAACTGAGCTTACCTATTAGTGTGGGAAAATATTTCCTTCCTGACCTCTTCAGGCACAAAGGTTACCATACAGCATGAACTATTGGGTTTGATTACTTTTAGACAGCCACACTTTGCTCTCAGTTGTATAATTTTGAAGCTGGAAAAGAGCATTCTGCTTAAATAGTCACATATTTATCTGTTTATGTGAAAGTAGCAGCAGTGAATAATAACAAAGAACTAATCCAATCCTTTTAAAAAATCCATTCAAAATATTTGACAGAGTGATGGTGCATTCCATAGTTTTATTTCAAGCCAGATAGGGGAATTAATCTCTATTTCTGTCTAGCCGTGTGCCCTTCTCTTTTTTGTCTGTGGGTCCACATGCAGGAGAGGAGGTGCCCATTGTTTTTTTTGCCTACCTCCACACAAACAGCCCTTTCTTTTGCAGACTTTGTATGGATCCAAGGTGAAAGGTAGTTTTCCCGTTGATGTCAGCTAGCCTCAGACCAAGGACCATCTGGTTTGCAATCTGGCACGCTAGCTAAGACCTATGTTTTTCCCAAAGTGATGTGAGTGAACCTGGGTGTTCTCTTACACACAACAGGATGTGTTAATATAGCAGTATGATGCAAATGCCTGTGTTATTTATTGGCTTTGAGCACCAAAAAAAAAAATGTTATTTAATTGCTGGTTGAGTTCAGCTATTGCTATCCTTTTAAATATGAGATTCCCTAAACAAAGGCTACCTTAGCTGCTCTTCACAAGCAGATCTTGCACGGGTCTCCACTGGCACTATTAACACCTTCGTGGTCTCAGGGGTCTGCTCCCATGGGACAAACCAGGAAAGCTGAGCTCAAATGCAGGAGCAGAGAGCCCTGGCTTGGGCATGGGCAGTCAGACATTACTTGCTTGGTGTGGGGCTGCACGTGGAGCTGATGGTGATGGTCAGAGCTCAGCAGCCATCTCGGCTCCCCCAGCAGCCTTCCACAGGCCAAACTGATTCCACAGCCTGTTGAAACAATTCATTGCCAATGGCTAGCACTTACCTTCTCCTTCCCAGTCAGCTGTATGGGCATGTCTAGAGGAACACAGTGGAGATGGTTATCCATCCTAACCTCATACAATTTCGATTGCCCTTCCTACTGGGGGGACTGGATCGATGCACTACAAAGAATAAAACTTTAATCCACAGTAAGAATTCCTTTCTATACAAAAATTTATTTCCTAACACGGTCTCCTTGAATTGTCCTTATCACGAGATTTCTGAAAGTCCAGAGCTCTTTTGTTCCTGGTTCACCTTCACCTCTTATGCATTAATTCAGCTCCCGTTTGCAGAAGCTGCTGGTTTGGTCCTTCCAGGTTGTTGTCCGCCAAGTTCTGACTATCTTTAGAAGAACTGATCAGCTTTCTCAGCATTAAAATGAACCTGGAATTTCACACCTTTTTTCAAAAGAAACCCCAAAACCCTGAAGTTAACTGTATAAATGCCTTTCAACAATAAGAAGGGTGATTTAGCAGGGGGATGCTGTATATTGTTATTATTGTTACTATCTTTAAAAGACAATGTGTATGCCCATCTGTACATACTGCACTTAATAAATTTCTAGCTTCAGAATTTTAGAGGGAGATATTTTGTCCTGGTAATTTGTTCTAACTGAATCCCTCAAATTCCTCCATTGTTTTTATGCCATACATCGGTCTGTTAAGACCATATTTTTGTTTCCTGTGAAAATTGACCTTGGAATCCAATTTAAAAACAAAAATTCATTAAAATACTGAGGGAGCTGATTCACTAGAAAAAGGTTAAATTCTGAGTCTTGGTAAGTGTTGACCATAAGGAGATGTGATAAAAATCTAAACATTTGAGGGCTTTAAACAGTAATCATAGGGAAAATCACTGGGTTTGTCATTAAAATATTTTTTTCTGATGTGTCTATCTTATCAGAGAAATTTGTCTCAGAATTTCAAACACTGTGCTGTGGTAACAGCTGTTAATTTTGAATCTTTAATGACTACCAATTTAAGACCATCAAATGAGATGATGTAATGAAAAATAGAGGGTAATATCTTGAAATTTTATTTCAAATCATAATCTGCTGAATTATGCTGCAGCATCCCAGATTAATTTGTGGAACCCCTATTAACTAGATGAAATCCCAGTGAAATGCATGGTAAAAAAGAGGCTTCCTTGAACACTGGTATTAATGAAGTGGAGAAAAAAAGAAATGAAGGAACATAGAAGTTCAGTTTCCGACTTGGCTCTCCCCTCTCTTTAGCACATGTTAATGTCTACACATGTACCTCTTGTGCTTGTAATTAATTTAATAATATGATATCTGTTTTGGAGATCTCTGGCTATTTTTGTTTCTCATGGCTTCTTTGATCTTTCATTCCTAGCTGCTTTCGGCCTGTCAGAGTGTATGCTCTAATCTATTTATGTTACCTGGCAGAGTTTCAACTCCAAAGTTTCTTTGAGTTCTTGAGGTCCCTCCTTAACTTTATACTTTCCTAAACTGAAATTAAAATAAATAAATCTGAAGCAGGATTGTTTCCAACTGCTTCAGGGGAAACATGAAGGCATAGGAGTTACAACCAGTTTAGCCCGCATGAATGTCCCTCATTTGGTTTAAAAACAAAAAGTTTACAGGAAAGGTGGACCCAAGCAAGTAATCACAGTTAAACTTGTTGTAAAGCCATGTAATAGCTTCAAGCGTATTCAAGTGATTGCAGATTTATTTCCTATTTTACTATTTATTCCTGTATACTCTGTATTTTATTATTTAGGCAAGGAATACCCTGTGCTGTCCTCATTTTCTTTACTTGTCATGACATAATGTGAACTACTTGGTGCTGTGAAAGGGTTAATCACCACCAAATAGCATACCTCTCAATTAAATAGGCATTAGCAAAATGCTACCATTAAACCAAACCACATTTTGATTAATAGTCCTAAAGAGCTTTCCTTCTCAGGCTCAGTGGGTCCAGAGTGCGCCATGACTTGATGTGCAGATCAGGTCTCTCCTGGGGTTTCCATCACCCAGCGGCCCCCCAAACCTGCTGCAGCCTCTGCACCACGGGGAAGCTTGGGCATCCTTTTAGGAGGTTATACTTGAGTTTGGTCATCCTTTTAGGAGGATATATTTGTGAGGAGCTACAACTTATACAGCACATTTCTGAATATATAATCGTTAAACAGCAGCTTGTTATTATTTGTCAGAGGCAATGTATTCTAGCTGTACGCTGTCTGTGTTGGTAAGAATAAGCACACAGCTCTGAGAGCAGAGGCATGTTGGTTTCCCCAAGCGCTGCAGTCAAGGCATAGTTTGCAGCATCCTTTTATCAGGTTTTCTTACCTAGTGTCTGAAAATGTGGAGTCTGTCTGCTCCCTGCCCATTTTGCTCCTGCAGCTTCCAGGTCTGCGATCCCAGTCACCTAAACCAAAGATGTGCAAGAGGCAAAGAGCTTCTGTGGCCTCCAAGGGTTTCTTGTTTGACTATGCTCCAGCCAGACATTGTCTGGCCCTGCATTATCCCATGCTAGTAGGACAGACTGTCAGATTCTCTTAGCTGAAGCTGAACGTTCAACCAAATTGTCAAAAAACATAAAAATTAAAAAATGGACATTTCAACCGGCTGGAATAGGTCTCTGATTCCTCTCCTTAACAGTTCTTTTTGTTTGTTTGTTTGTTTGAAAAATGTAAATCATCATCATTAGACTTGGAAAGTACAAATTTAATTACTTTTTTTTTGAACAAAAATCAAAATGACATATGCTGCGAATTGAATCCTTTTTATCCTGAATTTTCTGCAATCAGTTGTGTCAATGTTGAAATACGTAATAAATTTCAATACTTTCCTACATATAGTACTTTCTCACATATAGTACCATCAATTATTTTCTACCCCAAAAGTCGTCATATTTTTTATGATGAATAATAATTTTTACGATAAATATTTATTTAAAACAAAGGTTCTAATTCATCAGACAGGATATATTTTTATAGTTTTAAAACACAAACGTGAACTTGAAAAAAGTTAGAAAGCCTAGCTGGTTCTTACGCAATAACTCTTTTTTAGGTATAAAGCTGAGGTAAGAATAATTCTTCCCTCTGTAAACATTTTCTGGTTTATTACCATGGATTTTTTGCCATTTTTTTTTTTTTTTGCACTTTGGAATTCTAGCTTTTATTTATTTATTCATTTATTTATATTATTATCATGCTAGCTGTGTGTACAAATGAAAAGTTAAATAATATTACAGAGTGTAATTTTCAGAATTAAAAATGGTTACTTTTATTTTTTTTCCTTTATTCTTTTCCTTTCCAGACTGCAGAGCAGAAATCATACAAGCCTTTCAGGAGCCAGAATGCAGCCTCTCCTTTCCCTCATCTCTGTTTTGACCTCTGCAGAAACAACCCTACTGCCCATGGATTATTTTCTTTGCTATGGTTTTGTACCTGCCGCCAGTACCGTGGCATAGCAAGCAGAGCAGGCAGGCATACAGCCCAGGTATTGATTGGCACAGGCAGTTAACCATTTGCTAATAAATGGATAGTTTGTATGGCATTTTACAGTTAGCTTGTGTTTTTGTAAATATTTATATACATTATCCATGTAGTGTTCTGTGTGTGTCCTTGTGTGTGCGTGAAATATATAAAGGTTATTTATGGTCTGTGCCAAAAGGTTATAGACGAATTCAATTTATGGAGAGAGATCACTATTCCCTTGTGATTGTGGCAGTAGTTGTTTCTCAAGTGTTTCTAAAAAAAAAAAAAAAAAAAAAGTGCAGGCAGGTCTTAGTCCATTCAGTGCTCACCAAAAACGATGGCTTTTAAGCTCCTTCTCGTGGCCCTGTAAGCTAAACAAGGTCATCTGGCACGAAAGCAGACTAGGAAAATGTGTTATTAAGGGGAAGTAGCTTTCACTTGAAGACCACAAATAGCACCACAACTGCATGGAAAACAATCAGCAAGGGTGAGAAAGCCCCACAGGGAAAGGGTTACAGAGAGATTGTGTTTTGCTCTGTGTAGCACAGCGTATTGTGAAGTGGGGAATGACTCTGTCTGGTGTTTGAAAGTGAGAAGAAAATGGTGGGGCTTTTCCTACACAGGAGGAATTAATTTCCCTTCTATCCAGAGAGGGAAGGACGGGCAGTCCCTCAGTGTACCCCATAAGTGGTAGGATACAGGAAAAAATCACCTGGAAACCTGCAAGTTTTTTGTTATCCTCTGCTGCTGCTGTAAGTTCTCCATGACTGCATACCGTGTCCTGACACCTGTGGTCTGACAACCACGTTTTTAGAGGGATGGAGAAGAATTTGGTTCACCCAGCATTTTCCTGCCCCAGGGCTAGTCCCTGGGGTGCACCCACGGTCCAGGCAGAAGGGTTGTTGGGTGATACGCAGTCACCTGGCAGCACAGTGTGACATCAGGTCCTATGGTGAGTATAATCATCAATCTAGGGAAGAGAAGTAATTATTTTTTTCCCAAATGATTTTCTTTCCACTCATTCACTATGCCAGAAAAATAACAAACCCATCAGCGGACTATCAAACACCATTTTAATATCTTTGATATCCATCAGTGAAAGCAAATATGAATGTAACCCATAATTGTACATGTTGTACTAGATGTCTGGAAAGATAATCTTTACCAAGATACAGACAAAGCCTTTTCTGCTCATTTTTCTGGCCCATTCCAGAAACTTTGTGTTTGCATCAAATTATATTCTACTACCCTTCGTGACAGGTCAACTGTGCTAATACAATTTTCACTTTAAAAGTTGCTTGTGAAGAAATATAATAATGTTTTCTGAGTATTTTTTCACTAAATATCAGTAAGTCTTCTGTAGGACACACTAGCAGCCTCTTGGTTTGTTACTGCAAATTTTGTTTATTGAATGTATTAAAGTATAGAGGAGTATGATCTATTTTGGAATCACTTGTTAATTAGTGTATAATTAGGATTTTAACAATATTTTTACATTAGTCTTTAAAAATTCAGGCTCTTTAATTATATTTTATAACACTTATTCTTCCAAAAAACATTTAAGTGAAGCAATGTTATAGTGATTCTTTTTATTTTATAATCAAGACACGTGCTTTTAACTAGCCTGCTACCTCATCTATTGCAAGCAATTACAGATTATGCAACTGCTTAGAGTATTTACATAAGCTGTTCAGACACAGTAAACAACCAGAAAAAAAAAATAAATAATATCAGATTAAATCTTGAAGTTATTAATTCATTTTTAGTTGGTACATATATGTATAAACATTCAGGACCGTGATTGCAAAGGGTAGGTGATGACCTCAAGATTCAGTCTAATGTTAATAGATTTTGTCTTAGGTTTCTTATTTGCAGTTAGGCATTAAATGATCCCATCATCAATTAATCTGAATGTTTGCTTTAAACTGTTCTCTTCTGACTGAGGTTTGGAGATACTTTCTTGAACTACAGATATTTTAATGGTTTAATCTCATCATAAGTATTAAGTGTAACTTGACAATAAGGATTATCAGACTGATATTAATAAACTTAATTTGCTGAAAAAATATAAGGACATCTCTTCTAATTAGAGCATGAGTTCATCAAGGGGAAAAACTAACTCACTACAAGGGGAAAAACTAACTCACTACACGTGGGAAAATTCCTGTTCAATGTAGTTTTGTCTGAGTAAGAAGAGAATAGAGATTTGGCTGTGGCAAATATAGCACCCAGCAAAATGATGTCGTTTCCTGGTGCCACAATCAGACCAGTTACTATCAAGCACAGTGCTTCATCCTAAATTAACTTTACCATAGCATGTTAATATTTATAAGCTATCAGTGCCCAATGTGTCCTAACTGTAAAAAATTGAACAAAAACTTGGCTACAATAAGTCAGCTTCCTTTTTCTTTCTTTTTTTTTTTTTATTTTTTTATTATTTTTTTTTATTATTTTGCAAAGGTTGTCCAGGCTGTCTGTATGTCACCTAGCAGATCCATAAGTGATCAAATCAGGAGAAGTGGGAATTTTTTTGCCCTGAAGTTCATGCAATAAATTATTATTCAAAATGTGCACAAGAGCAGAGATCTTCCACCAAAGGGTCTCAGAGATGAGAGATGTGGGTTGGTAGCAGGTCAAAAAAAATTCCTCATCAGAAGGCCCCAAGGATAAGTTTTGTAATAGAAGCTCTAAATTTATTTGATGACCACTGTCTATCACTATGCGTTTCAGTTATCCCAGAGGTTAACACCAGGGAATTTTATTACAAAATGTCATTAGTAATTTATATCACTGATGTGAGTTTGAATTTAAAAAAAAAAAAAAGGTATTCTTGGATAGTTTTGTTTGTTTGGCATACAAGCAGTATGTAAAGATCATACCATGTTTCAACTTTGGTTACTTTGACAAATAAATTTTCAGACTGCAGGTGGATTGCAAAGAGATTTTGGCAGTGTATTCAACATATTGAGAAAAACCATTTTTCCCACTAATATTTTCCATTCCAAGTCAGTAGCATGCCAACGTTTGTAGTGACTGTCACAAAAATGCAGGGAATAGGCAGATGAGAGATCATTTAGAAATCAAACCGTATAAAGAATTGGATTAAAATGCATTGTATATGAGGCCAGTTGCCTATTGTTCCTCCCATTACACAGCCACTGCAAAGCGGGTTTGGAATTACCAAAGCCGAACTTTGGTAATTTCTATGTCAACATGGTTATAATGAGTAATAGCTATGTCAACATGGACAGTTTATCCTGCTCCCAAACCCCAAACCGCCTGCGGCCCCACCCAGATGTCTCTTGGATCTTCCAAATATGAAACTGATGTTTGAGCTCTGTCCCTGGGCGAGTGTTGGCTGGTCCTCAAGATCCGAGCCCTTGTGCTCAGCGTGGTGTCCCGTGGCCGTCAGAAACCACCAGGACTCATGTCCAGCCAAAGCAAGCCTATCGCCGCCACTGAGAAATGGTGTGTTGCCATTTCTTCTGGACAAGCAGCTAAACTGTTTGCAAACTGTTCTCTCTTGGTATCTGATGTGGAAGCAGTCCTGGCACGGCCAGAGCATCCAGCTGCTGTCACTGGACTTTCCCTGCCTCCCCTCCCCCCTGCCGGTACAGGCAGTGAAGGGCACAGCTCTTGAGCAGCATAATTTCCACAAAAATTATGCTCATGTTCCGCAACAGTACTGTAGACCAACCTTTTTCCTAAAAGTTTTTTTCATTTTAAAATATCTCATATATATGTATACAAGTAGAAGAGATCATATATATATATACACACACGTAATCACTATGACTAAAAAAAGTAGGAAATCACATATATACTTGTATATGTGTGTACATCTGTGTATGACATCTCCTAATTTTAAAGTACTATCAGAAAAGCTTGTCAACATTTTCTGTGGAGATAGAAAAGGGGCTTATTAAAAACTGGAATATCACCTGTTGTCTAGACAGGTACAACACATACTTCAGATGTAAGATTTGGACACAAATTTCTCGTGTGACCCCAGAACTCAATTTCAGTCACTGAAAGGCATGTCACGTAGATATGGCCAGCATATTGCACCCACTCATCATTAATATATGTGACTATAAAGTTGTGGAGCAATAGGGAATGAGTTCCAATGAGCTTGATAAAAATCCAGGGAGGGGGAAAAAATATCATGTCTTGTTTATAGAGCCCTGAGATACGCAAGTCTTTTATAACTTCAAATGTTCTGTGACATGCCAGTATGAAACAAAAGAGCTCCAGTACAGCCAAGAGGAAAGTATACAACATGAATAAAAACATATGGAGACATTTAGAAACAAGCTATAATTTGTCTTCTACAAACCCCTAAACATACACTCTCCTGTTCTTCCTGCAAGGAAAGGGTGGTTCTGGGTTTCCTCTCCAGATGGAGAGCTCAGCAGCGTATTCCCATTCCAGAACTTCTTCCAAAACTGCTGCGTTTTCCTGCTTTCTCTAACACCTGCTCCAAAATATTTCACACTTGTTCTGTCTTGCTCGAGGTAGAGGAGGAAAAGGACACCAGCACCACTGTAAGTTGTGCCCAACATTTCCAGAGCAAGCAACCCATACTCACTCTGCCTTAGCTGCAGAAGAGTGTTTGTTTGGTGGACACCGTCCAGGGAACAGCAACACCAGTACAGGTGCTGATAGCTCATACTCAGTGAGAATAGGTGGACTCACGGGATTCCTCTGGCCAGTCTTTCTTTTATGGTTTTCTCTTTCATGATACGTGATCTTTTGAAGATGGAGTGCTGCTGCTGTCACACAGAAGTAGCCTGTGGCAATGGGTGAAGAGGAGGTTTTCCAAGCCTCACGCAAGGAAATGCATTAAAAATGCAAACCATACTAGCTGTCACATATTTGTGTGTTCAGGTGGCTTATTGGGATGGAGCCTATTGTGACAAAGCAAAATCTATTACATACATCTGTGGTTGTTTAGTACCATACAGCTCTCATTAAACAAGTTGGCCGAGGTTCTTTTGTCCTTCCAGATTCAGCTTGTTCACACCAACCACAGATCCCAGACTAGGTCCTTCCTTGTCCTGCTCCTTGTCAAGAGCTCAACAGCCTGGAAGCTGTTATAATCCGCCCCAAGTAACAGGGTCTCCAAAGGCCCACAGACAAGCTTGGTATTGCCACAGCTTTATGTCTGGTCTTGTGGGGTCCAAACCACATATCCCAGTGGGGTTTACCTTTAAAACATCCCACAACAGAACAGAATGTTACAAATGCTGAATAAGCTGACTGAGACAGTCCTCCATGGAGCAATCTCAACCATGAGCACCAGGTGGAAACACCATAAGAGGTGTGAGCACAGGGTGTGAGGTGCCCCTTAGGAGCAGCCTCCTCATCTTGAGCCATTAATTCAAGTGTGAATCACAGAAGGTTGCTTCCAGTATTCTGCCAGGAGAGGAGAGTCCCAGCTGCAACTCATGGTGTCCACCTGAAACTAGTAGGCCTATCACAACCGCAGACCATACTGGTCCTTCTTGCCATCTTCTTTTGGCAGCCCCGTATCTGTCTTTCCAAGAGTGGATGCTTAAAAATGGACATTGAATTACAGTACTACAACAGAGTTGCTCCAAAGGTCAAGGATAAAGAAACAGTGTTGGGCATGATATGGGAATGGTTAATAATAGACTAAATAAAACAAAACAAGTTGGCCTCTGTTGCCCTCCAAAACTGAGACAACTGTTGGCAGTAGATTCACCATACTGAGGCACAAATTTCCCAGAGGAGCCCAAGGGCAGTAATCCTGCCTGCTATTAGTGCTGACCTGTACAATGACCTGCCACGTAAAACAGAGCAGCCACACAGCTGCCTGGTGCTCCCCATTTAGATAAGCACTGTGTCCATCCTGATGGCCATTATTTACACATGTCAGCAATGAGGAGTGGATCCATCACAACTACAGGTTAACCCTCCCCATCCCAAAGTGAGGGTCACGGTCTCTGCACAGGGGTTAAAAGACAGTAAGGTGGACATGGGGGTTATTTTAGGATATATGAGGTAAGCTCTTCAGTAAAATACACCAATTTTGGGAAATTAGACTGTGGGGTTATTCCAGTTCTCCTGAAAGATGCCTGTTTCTATATTAGCCACTTCTAGACATTGAGCAAACCTTCATCCCACCAATAAGAAATGTCAGTAGTATTGCATTTTCTATTCACCCTCACATGGAGCAATACAAAAATATAAATGTATATGCCTTTTTTTACAGTGTATATTAGACTCTTCCACCACCCCACAGAAATTATATTCGCTCGGTACAAAAAATTTCAAACAATGGTAATAGCAGGAAAAAAAAATATATCTGTTTTTCTTTTTTTTCTGACTTGGTGTTAACTTAATGATATGTGACATTGCTATCAGTGCAGTGCAATAAAAATGAAATGGTACCCAATGTGCACAGACACTATGGAAATTTCAAATGACAACAGCAACAACAAAAATTATACTTTCCCTTTCCTTTCCCATGCCCTTTGCATTAACGTAAGGATATGTGACTTTGCTATCCATGCACCGCAATAAAAATGAAATTGGTGGCCAATGTGCCCAGACAGAGCCTTCATATAAAACAAAAATAAAATTATATTCCTTTGCATCATGTAAAGGATATATGACGCGAGGCACAAATTTCACTTTACTTCCACATCAGAAATAATATGCCAGCTGAGAACCTATATTTCTTTCTCGTCATGAGGGAGAAAAAAAAATGTACTTTGGAACAATTTTTTTTTAATTTCTCTTCATTTTATAAACACTAAAAAATGTGTTTTAAAACAGTTTCTTATATTAGACTCATACTGTGTTTATATGTTTCCTAAATGAATGCTTTTTTGGTAACATGTTTGTGTCTAATGTTATTCATATAAATAAAAATATACAGTCATTTTACAGGATAATAGGCAAACAGACATCTGCATGCAACATTTCCCTCATTAGATGTTATCACGTTAGCATATTTTTATGACTTTGCCGCAAAATACAATGTGCTGGTTTGAAACCTTCTTAAATATAACTTATTATGCATGCTAACAACCCAAATGTTTTAGTTACGCTGAGAGAATTGTTTAATAGAGGAGCAGCTGAGGCTGTGGTAGTGCAAGGCACCCGGTCTGAGGCTGGCCTCTGCTCAACAGGCGAGGGACCGCAGGCTCTGCTGCTGGCAGAGGCAGGTCAAGGGGCCACCAATGTGTGAACGGATGAGCCTATCTGCTGTTTTCAATTACGTTGGGACACATAAAACCCGCAAAACAGAAAACAGGGGGATAGCTTGGACCGTAATTCAGCCTCAGGGGTGCACCATGTATGCCCTGGTGCATCACGGTACCCAAGTATCAGGCACGCCGAGCCACTGGGACCAGAAACTACCGACGATATGTCTTGCACACCAGTCATCCTGCAGAAGAGATTGCTCAGCTCCCAGCTCTTTCTGAGCTGTGATTGTGAAAACAGAATGAATTCTCCAATCCATTAGTGCTTTCAGCTGGGTTTGATCAAATTGCTGCGCCCTCCGTGCCCAGGCTCTGAAGGATGAATGCATAATTGAGAAATTCTCTCTTCTAAAATATTTCTTAAATCCAACAACAAAAGAGCTTAATCAGAAAGTTACTCCCTTTTCAGGGATAGTTCTGCTGTAGCTGTTTGGATAAAATGGCTGGAAATCAGAGCTACAGACATTTAAATAATCTGTTAAAAAGCTATTACATTTCCCTAATGCTAGCCATTTTTAAATGGCTCTTGGATTGATTCATGAACAATACATGAACAGTACATGAATCACACAGGCAATTTTTATGAAGTACTTATCCCAAAAGGAATGTCAGACTGGATGAAATCCATTGTAAACTGCAGCATTTTCATATATTTTTTTTAAATAACCTGTGTTAAGGTTCAACTTCTCATAGACCAAAGTTGACACAGAAGTTGGGCCTGCTGCAGAAGATTAAGGAGCCAACAGAGGCTGCAAGATGTCGTACAGATAATTGTTAAGGTCTTGATGCTGTTCAAGTGCTTTGAAGTTCTGTAATGACTTGTTGCATCAGGTTTAATTGAAGTCAAAGCTTGCTACTTAATCATGAGATCCATAAGCACGTAAATATTACTGCTGCTGCCATGCAGTGAATAGCCTTAGTATTAATTAGGAAAAATATGCCTTGCAGTACAGCTCCAGGGATTTGGGAGCTTCTGCGTTCAATGCCACTACCAACAGAATGGGTTTGGGTCTAGAGTTCTTCCATATAGCTCTTCCTCAGTTGTCCCAGCTCTAAGATATAGACTAGATAAACTATTATCCACCTGACTGGGATACTGCAAGGACTAAAACATTCCCTGTAACGTAACAGAATTTCCCATAGTTAAAAGCATTTCAGCATAATGTATAAAATATGTGCATAAAGGCAGTCACCTCATGTTGTCTAACCCATGTGGTGAATGTACCCATACTTCCTATGCACAGCCAACATTTGGGATGATGTTAAAAGAAGGGTTATTGCTAATTGTCATTTTGAAACAAACAATACATTGCCGGTTGAGCAATATGATCAAAATCCAAAGCATTGTTTCAGCTGTGTTATAAAAGAAGTCGGATTATGCAATTCAGTGCCAAAGTGACTTAGATCTGCTTAAAGAACTCTAAATTATGGTAAGTATTTAAACTGATAAGCAGAGATTTAATATGGGCCACAATAGGACTAATGAATAAATATGAGGGGTTTATATTACCTATTTACAATCACATTTAAAAGTAGCACTACAGCTGTTAGTTTATACTCAAGGTACGCTTCGTACCTTGGATGGTAGGCAGCAAAGTGACATATCTACAGAGCCTCTTGCTTGATCTGAAGAACTCCCAGGACACGATTATTCTCAGTTCAGCTATTCATCAAGCTAAAGTTTACCTACTTTTCATGGGTTTGTGGAAAGCTTAACACACATTCTAGCACATGGCAATCTTACAACTGTACTGACAACCACATACCAAAGAGCTGCCCTGGGGAAAAAAATAAATATGTTGTGGTTAGGATCCTAGATTAAGTATAATTCTAGGACACTTTAAATGTTAATGCATCCCAGTTGTGATGCATTTTGGGAAATGATGCTTCTTTTATTGTTTTGAGTTACTCAGGCCCATAATCAGGTCCCTAATATGTTCAACAAAGCATCAGGATACATAAAATATCTTACCGGATAATCCTCTTTGGAATCCACAGTTCAGTTATTAAGTATTCTTTTCACTAATCTCTGTAATCCTCTGTTGATATAGGTCAGTAAAACAGTGGCTAAACCCCGTATGATAAAACTAAGTCTAGGTTTTGATATCATTCCCTTTATATTTTGGTTATATTTTCCCCAGCTGTTCTTATTCCTGAAGGAACTTTACCAGTGCTACAGGTGTCACACTTGGCACTTCCCAGAAACCACAGAGAAGGGTTTTGTGCACGTATGTCAGCCATGAATTGAGATTCATCAGCAAACTCAGGGATATTCACAAAATGTGTGTGAAAGTCAAGACCAGGATTATAAGCTGTTTGGTAACTGGGATGACACTAGCTCACTAGTGTTCGCAGCCACTGGATTAGCAATCAGTGTTAAATTCAGATGCAATGGAAGTTAACAATGCTGGTTTTATATCATCCCAAAAAAAAACCATTGAGTCTGTTTTCCCCTTTTGATTACAGTTCATTTAAGGGAAGAACATTACTGCATGCTTTGAAAATGTTTTATGTGTCTTTGGCTGATAGAACACACAAAACGTTTGAATAGGCCCATTTATTTGAGCAGACGTATTAAATAATACTTTAAATGTGAACATGCATGTCATAAATTTTGTAGTCTCTTTAAAGTAGGATAAATCTGTGTATTTAAAATAGTCTTTCTTCAAAGCCATCTTTTTTTTTTTTTCAAACAGTCATAAAGGAAACTCTGATTTGTGCTGCATGAACAATGCCAGCATCATCATTTTAATGTTATCCATATGGGTTTCTAATAATAGATAAGAGACTACATTTGTATTGTATATCTTAGAGACATTTAAAATCTTGATAAGAAAAGGCTGATTTCATTGGCCCCACAGTTAAAGGAAAGCAGACCCTAATTAAAAGAATTCTGTTCTGAATTAACTAGTTTGACATGTGCTAATTGACAGTTCCTGTGAAATGGTTCTAATTAAAGTCAATATGTCTTTTTCAATTAAAAGGAAATTAAGAATATACTAATATACATTAACAACTTAATCTGCCTTCAATATCCCATACATCAGCTGCTTTTTTTCTAATGTTATTGGAGAACCATCTGACATGCATCTTCTACTGTTTGGTTATGGTATCTCATTATTACTCAACAAGAATGCAAGCGGTAGTGGATATACCCTAGAGCAAGACAATAACCTGCCTGTACCTAATGCGCTCAATTCCTCATCTCTTGTCTGATAAAAGGTAAATCCACCTTTCCACACAGAAGAAAAAATACTTTTCTGTTGAATGGAGATGTCCTTATGAATTGTATACCATGACAGCTATTGACAATTAGTCAGTGAATTCAAACTTTCGATAGAAGCTGTAGAAGTGAATGTACTGCTGATCTGTTCTTTCATGATGTGGCCCAAGGAAAGGCAGGGTTTTGACTTTAGAAAGCCATCTCTCCCCATGCTCTGTTTCCAAAGTGAATGCAGGGCAGAGTTCTCTGGTGGGAATGCTTTTAATTGTATATACAAGCAGAAAATAGAAAACATGCCTGCTTGGTAGAGCAGTGCTGAAAACCATCCCATTGTTATTGCTGGAAATGTGACGTGGCTGTTTATAGCCACAAAATTAAGTATTCAAATGTGCAGTTGACTTTTTGCTACCAATTTCATGGCTTTACTGCTACTGACTTTACTAACTAAGAAAGATCCATGAAAAATATCATGCCCCATGCTGATAAACTCCCTATCTTGAACATGTAGGGAACTATGCAGAAAATTAACATCTGTTCATGTGGACTTTGCTATTGATTTTTCATAGATTTTATTTTCTTATTTCGGAAATAATGAAAAACTCAATCAATACATTTTGGGGAGAGTAGAGTCACTGGGGGAACAAGTGGAGTAATTGACTTAAGAGGTAATTAGCTGCTTTAAAAAACCCTCATATAGGCTGTTAAGAACACAATTTCAATTTTATTATAAATTTTGTAATGGAACACTGCTTCAGCTACCAATGTTGAGCCTGCTGAATTTGTCATAGATAATATACTATGTAACCAGATTTGACCAAAGTTACGTTTGCCTCCAGGGGCCTAAAACCATCATTTTTTTTCTTTTAAATCATAGAAAAGGATGTATATTTTTTAAGATGAAAATTCAGTAATAGTCATTTACCTGTGACATTAGGAAGCAAATTAAGTAACAGAGAATATATTTTGGTAGTGCAAAAAACTGAACAAGCTGATAGTGTGGCTTAGTTTCAGAAACCATATAAAATACTCTGGCAGAATTTGAAAGTTGGGTAATATGTTATTTTTTAATTTTTGTTTGAGGTTGTGGGCTTTCCTTCTATTTGCTGAAATTTATATTCATTTTAAGAAGCAACTAATATTCAAAACATTTCATACTATTGGAATAAAATGACCATGTTAAATATTATTGTCTGGCTCTGCTTACAGAAGAAATTCAGCCAGATTTTCAGGACTGTATGGCTGGATTTCACATAGGCAGTCACTTTTGTTTTGCAAAAGCAAATGTCAATGAAAGGTTTAAAACCTTGTCCCAAAGCATTTTTGATTCAGTTTAAAATGGCCCATCCTAAAGCTAAAAACATTGTGCTTGGTCAGCTCTCTCAATACCATGCAGACCATCGGCACAAAGTATTGGGCCCAGCAAGATGCTTCGTCCAAGCATCTTGATTTACAGGCGGGTTGAAGCTTTTTGGCCTATTGTCATGTCACAAATTAAAGGACTTCAGAAAATTCCTTGGCCAGCTCCCCTGGCTTGTTGTGCAATGGGTCCCTGTGATTCCAAAGGAGGATCTTCAGGGCAGGGGAAAAGAATTCAGAGAACCTGAAGAAAAGCAACAGCTGAGATACAGACCTGGGAAATGGCTGCTAGCTTCTACCAGGTGAAGTTAAATACCCATCTCCTTTTGAGGACATAGGGTAATGATAGAGCATGATACATCACTTCAATATGATCTCCTTATTTCATGAAACCAGTTGTTAAGATAATCAGTTCCTAAAAATATCCTTGTCCTAAAAAAAAAAAAAAAAATATGTAATTGATAATTAAAAAAAAAAAATACATTTACAACACAGACTCAAATTTTACCTTAAATATAATTTTTATTTTAAATGCAAAAATTTCCCAAAAGAAGATGGACTGAACTCCATGGTGCCATATCTTTGTGTCTGCTGTAGTCTTTCAATATATCATAATCTATGCCAGGGACAGTATTTTCAAAGAGCATTTATGTATGCATCTAGGAGCATATATGACTCACAGATGCCACTCTTTTCTCAACATCGGATTTTTAACCATTGCCTCAGTATGGTGCTGGTACAGATGCACCACTGAAGTAAGATGTTAAACATGTCTCTAAATCAGTAAATAAACAAATCTCTGGGAGACTGCAGAAATTCTGACTACTTGTATTCATTAAAATTCCATGGTTCTTTGCACAAGAGGAATGCTAATCCTGGAGCCTAAACTGAGGCCCAAACCCGCAGTCCCTTAAGACATGCTCAAAATAGAGTAAGACTACTTGCAAGGTTCAGTTTAAGGACTGAGGTGACTGCAGTTCACCAGTATTCCGCCTGTCCAAAATGCAGATTATTTTTCCACTGACTGCATTATTCTGTCTTCTCTTCTCTCCTTTCACTGTTGCTTTCCTGTAATCTGCTAAGAGCTTGCCATGTTTCAGCTGTACCTTATGCACAAGTGAGAGGATGAGGATAATGGTATGTGAAACATTCAGAAAACTATTTTCCTCCTACTCCCCTTTCTAAGCCTGTTTCAGTATTTCAAATCCTTGGAACGAAAGTACAAAGAAAGGTGGTAAGAGAATGGGGCATAATTAATAAAACAGTTGCCTTGATTCTGAAAACACTTATGAATGAATTTCACTTGACTCATAAAAGTAGTCATATTAATTTCAAGAAAACCATGTTTGCTGGAGCATGTGATCTCAGTACATTTCCAGGATATGTAGGAATATTCTTCTCATAGTGTAAATATTTAAAGTGAAGATAGTCCTGGTAGCTTGGGAGCACTCCTCACTCACACAACTAGTCTTAAAAGCCAGGGGGTCAGGTAAGAAGAAAAATTCATCCACATAAGGATCCTGCTTTATGTGAATACCTTGCTACAAAATAATCAGTATCAATACTCTCAAGAGAAAATATGTACACATCACTGCATGAACCATAGTAGTAAACTTGTAAATTACCTTCCTGTGGATGAAGGTCTAGATGCTTTTCAGAGAGTCTCACAGCCCTGTAAGTCAAAAACACAATAAGACCCAAGAAAAAAAGAAAAAAAGGAATCCTTTTCCTATCCTGTTCCTATGAACCTTCAAGAACGCAGCTATCTTTGTCTTTGTATAAATAATTAGTGAAGCAGTCTTTCTGTTTATATCCAGCCTAGCTAGATAGAGCTGTTTGTGTAGGGAAGAAACTGCTGTGTTCCCAATGCAAGCCAAGCACATCATATAAATTCTAGAGTCCAAGAAAAAATTTATCTTGGCAACATGTCTGCTCAAGAAATCAGCATGTGGGACACGGGATGCTGTGGTCCATGTAAAATCCTCTGGTTAGCAAGTCTTTTCCTCAAGTATCTGTCCATCTGTCCACTCTCCCTTCTTCCCTCTCCCTTCGAACAGCACTTACTGTACGTAGTCACATTTTCCTAGCCATGAACGCTGTGTTAGTTATACATCCTCTTAATACATACATTATGGAATGTGTTTGTTTTTGCTGTTAGAACAGATAAACATATTTTCAACCTGTATTTGTTCATGAGCTGAAAAACAAAGTCATGTGGGGTGTTTTTAATATCTTGTTGGCTTCTCTATTGAGAACATTTGGCCCCAGGCAGCTTTCATTTACATACCATGCCCTACATCTTTTCTATTATTGTTAATTGAATATTCACATTTAAGTGTTCCTGATCTTGACCCCCTATTTGTTCTGCACATACTTTTGTACTCAGTGGCATTATTTTAGCTGACATTATTTTTAATATCATCATGCAAATAATTATTTCATTAAAGTCATACCTTTCATTGCCAGGGAAAAGGACTTAAAATCAATAATGCGTCTGCCTTTCCGTATTACATATAGATAAGTAGATTGGTACAGAGAGTAAACATGGCTACAATGGTAAAACAATTTCTGTTTTAACCTCCTACTTTTAAGTATTCAGATTTTTCTGACCTTTACATTCAGATTTTAAAATTTAGAGCTATACTTTGTGGTCTTCACCTTTGTCCAAAGGTGTCCTTGTTAAGTGAACACAAGAAGCTTAACTAGAAAGATTTTCTTTTTTTAACCATAACAAAACTTTAATCCAAAACAACTAGCTGTAGATCACTGGAATATGGCTTGGAACAAGCTTCCAAGAAACTTTCCTTGCACTACAACACAGAAATCTGATTTGGATTCTGTCATAATCCAAATTTTTGACAGCTGTATTCAGATCGCTTTACGTGCACAGCCAGGGAAGACTTCTGAACACACGCATGGGTAGCACTTTTGTTGAAAGGAAAATGGGCAGAAGTGGTGAACGGGTAAGGAGTCCCGTAACTGTATCAATTATCCTTGCACACTTTTTATCACTTGAAGGATCAGAGGAGTTCCTTGTAAATCCAGCAGGAAGAAATCCCACTGTGATGCCCTTCAAAACATTCTGCAGCTCCTGATAGGTATCCAAAAATCTGAAAATTTAGGCATTGAATTGGATTCATGCTACTTGAAATAGTGATTATTCAACCTTTGGGCCTCTGTGGGCAGAATAGTGACTTTCCTTGAGCCAAGGAGAGGCACTCAGTTCTCAGTGGATTTGTTTCAGGATCAGGCAGTCCTGCTCTGACCCAAACAGCTAGTCCTAGACAGGTAGCACATCAGCACTACTTTATGAGCCAAGAGACTGAAGACCCAAGTTTTTCTTCTACCTCCTCCACCTTTTTTTTTTTTTTTTTACACACAGGGAAAATTTGTGCCATTACTCATGCTCTAGAAACTAATTGTCAGATAACATTATTGAAAATCATCTCATGAACAATACGACAGGATACACTTACTCATGTCAAGCCCCGGTCTTTCCATGTGTAACGCCATGGCGGCCACCATACCAACGTGGGAGTCCTGCTTGAAACAACACTTGTCATGTTGGTCTGTCCATCTGCCTGCACGTCATACATAAAGGAGTGAGAATCTCTGATATATCTATACAAAGAGAGCATGCTGAAGTGCTGCAGAGATCAGTGAATGTGCCAGGCACAGTCTAGTGAGTGAAAAAGTGTATGAAATGTGTATGAAAAGCACTCTGTAAAGAGTAGTAGTAGTTCAGATCACAAGTAATATTGAAATGGATAGCAGTGAAAACAGACTGGCACTATACAGCTCTCTGAAATGCATAGGTACCTTTGTTTCACTGCCAAAGAAATTGCACCTGAAAGGGTCTGTTAGGCATTTTGGGTGGCTAATTTACCTTCCACTCGTCCGATACCCGCTATAGCGGCTGGTTCTGGTGTCTCAGAAGAAAAATACAGGCTGTATATTTCAGACAGATCTCATTCTGCTTTGGAAGTCTGTGGGAGACTTTCCACGGACTTCAAAGGGTGTTGGTTCAGCGCATACCCTGCTGTGAGAACAGATCCTTGTGCAATACAAGAGCAATCAGATCCAGCCTCCAAGTAGCAGTATTTCCGAATCCTGGTATCTGAAGCTAGAAATCTTAGCTCTGCACCGAAGTGTAGATGTTCTTTGAGGTCACATCTGTCTTTGTGTGAACTAAATAGTATTCATGGAAGCGCATTATTTCTGAAAACAACCATCTAAATCACAATTTAGATGAAAATACATGCAGAAGCAAATTTAGGAAACTTCAGTGTAGGTCAGCAAAGAGAAAATAAAACAAACATACAAGAACTCGAAGGGATGGATGGGTGTCCTGAAAGGACTGACTTTTCGAAAACTATTGGCATTCTGCTAATGTGGTCCACCTCAGGTTTACTAAAAACTGCTGGTACTCTAAGCTTTGTATGAAACTCATTTGTCTTCTTCATGTCATGGGAATACTGTTAGAATATAATACTTTACTTGGGGAGATTTACCACACATCTATGAAACTTAAAGTTAATATAAACTCAGAGATATCAGATTAAAAGTTGCTGAGGATCTTCGTCATGTTCTTGTTTGGGTAGCTGACTTAACCATTATGGGCTTGATCCAGGAAACGTGCTCCAGTGCCAAAAAAGCAGCCCGCTAACATCAGTTAATTGTGCATCTGCCTGTGCACAGGTCAGGCTGCAAGGCTGGAGTCCTGCACTGGTCTTAATGCAAGACCAGAAAATTGTCTTGTGCAAGACCTCTTATTCTGCCCAAGTTAAATCAATGGGGCTGTTGGATGAAAAAATATCCACATATTCACATATGAGAAGGAGGAATTTCCAGTCTGATCTTTCACGTTCTTCATGGTTTGTGTATATGCTTATTGAAAATGCAATGTAATTTTATATTTTATAGTTTGAATCATATAGAATCAGCATAATTTATGCTGGATCCCACATGCCTGTTAAGCAGTAGGAATGTTTTTCATGAGGAGAAAATGTATATAAAGACGGATCTGAGATATCTATATGTGTATGCATGCAACCAGCAGGCCGAAATTACTGAGAATAACTTACTGGGAAGTAACTTTCTAGCTGAGACTTTTTACACCAGTTTTCAGAACACAAGAGGACAATTTTGATATTTATCAAAAATTAACAGGGTTTTTTAAATTCATTTCATTTTTTTTCCTGTTTTTGCTTTTTGTATTTTTTTCTTTCTGTGAACGTGACAATTGCAGTTTTCTGGGATGATGGTGAAGCATCGAATCCAAGAGTCTGAGCTCAGTAATGCGAAGCAACACGAGGGTACATGGACAAGAGATGCTTTGGGACCTGCAGAGAGGCACATGTGGCATAGCATGGGACGCAGGGTGGGTGTGTGGGAGTCCAGCCCTCCCTGCCCATCTGTCACCACGGACCCACAAAAGCATCATTGTCAGGGGCCCTACATCAGGTTTGCGCTCCTCAGGCAGCTGCCGCTGTGAGGGCTGGGGAGAAAGCACCCCAGCTTTCAGCATGTGGTCAAGGGATTGTGCTCTAGCAAATTAAACTGGAGTGAAAACCGAGCTTTTTCTCTGTGTTTATATTATAGCTTCCTCCTTATCTGTGCTTGCGTCGTGCAAGTCACAGCTACAAGATCTGGGATCGCCCCTGTGTTGAAGTCGTCTTTCTTGCTGATGTAGAGAGCACGCGCTTGTACATCTGCATGTTTTGTGCTTGTTTCCTGAGAAAATATCCTTTTGCTGCCTGTGTATGTGAATCATACATGCCCATAATCAAACAAGAGCCAGTGTACTTTCATTGATGAAACATAAATCCCATTCTACATAGTCAATGGAAAACATCTGCAGATTTTAATTAACCTCATGCATTGCAATGAGGGCTAGAGCCAAAATCTCTTAAAAAATAGTGAAAAAGCAGCAGACAGAGGTGTACAGCAGAGATATAGTCAGAAAAAAAAATAAATGAAAATGTCCTGAGAGCCTATATACAAAGTACATGCACAAGTAATTGCATTAGTACAATCTGAATTATACATGACGAAGAAAATATGCAGGGTTTTTGAAGAACAAAATTTTCTTTTTTTTTTGCAAATGTTTTGACTAGAAATGACCTTTTTTATTGTTATGTGTACCTGCAAATTTTCACAGGATGATCCACACAAATTATCTTGGAAAGAAGGATAATGGAATAAAAAATAAATAAAGGAGAAAAAGAAAACAAGCTCAAGAAATAATGCTGATCTCCAGTTCATTTTTAAGATTCACACCAAACAAAATGGCAAAGTAAGGAAGCAGACCACAATGTTTTAGCTTCATTGCTAGATTATGGCTGCATGTAAAGTGTACATTGTTATTATGGAGAGTCTTCTGATGCTTCTCTGTACAAAACATAAGATGAGGGGGTGATCACCAGTGGGAAATGAACAGTCACTGCAGTTTCAGATTGGGCTGGAATCTGTCATACTTGGAAACCAGTGTGAACAGCGTGGTCTTACACCCAGGATAAGAAAGGAATGTTAAAGTTCTGATTGAGCAAAATGATGCCCAGATAAGAATAAAGAAAGATCACTCAGTTCTTAGCATGCATTTAAATCCATTTTGACACTTCACATAGCTTAAGGTTATAAATCTTAAAAATTTGCTGTTATCTTTTTCTTTTTTTTTTTTTAAAGGTAATTTTTTTAAAAAAATGAATATTTGTGAATTGCTCAGGACTCCTCCTAAATATTCAGTGATTAGTAGTGGTAATTTACAGTAAATCCCATCTTACAAAGACATGGTCCTTAGGAACTCAGTCTTTTGCAAAGGTATGGCCTTTGCTTGCAAGTAATTCCAATGGAGGACACATAGCCCTTTCTAGAATGCACCACACAAACAAGCCCTGACATAATTTATTTCAGGTCAATATATTAAACATCTTTTTATGGATACCAGATTTGAGCTAAGATAATATTTGTTGGTACAGGAAGAAGTCATGATGGTTTAATCTAGAAAAATAACTGTACTTGATTGAGGTACAGTTCTTTCAAAAGAGGTTAATGATATATTTGCTTCGCCACCCCACCCCACCCCAAAGTGACAATTTATAAACTCATTTAATCAAAGCAGAAGTTAAGGTCACCTTGACACATACTTTTCTGTCAGCCCTGTTGATGTCAACAGATGCTGTATGTAGAGTGACTGCAGAACACCGGGTGATCCACAGTGCAGGTCAGAGATGAGCATTTTACTCCAAATTCCCTATATGGTGCTGGCTGCTGGAGTGATTGATTAGCCTTTGTGATCCCATCACGCAATAGACTTTCCAGTCAGGGCTAACCTTTCTTATAAGGAAACCACAACTTTAGCAATAATGGTTGAGCACTTACCTCTTTATATGCTTTTTGTGGACGTATTGATTTGAGGCATATGTGACCTTTGCCATCTGAGACAAAGAACTTCATATCCAAATGAAGAAATTTGCAAATTTTACTTGGAAAGCATCTCCCACTTTGTCAAAACAAAGTTTGCATTTGGCATCAATGGGACCAGAATTTTGCCTCAATTTGCCATCTTTGACCCATTTGTGCTGCATAAGCATAATGTGTAGATGTGCATATAGTCAGGCTTTCTCCCCAGAACACATGCCATGTGCCTACAGCACAACACAGCCTGACCATCACTTACAAACATCTATTAACCTTTGACTACAAGACAGGAACCTAAAAGAAGCTAGATAGCACCTCAGCAAGTCCAGTGCCTCTCCTTAGCCTAATCCAGCATTCTTAGTACACCTGGCCCAGCCCTTTGGCAGAATTTCTAAGGATTTTCAGGAATACTGAATCAAGCTGTTTTCTGCAGCCTAGGGCCTTTTTGCTGTCTCTTTCAGCTACTCTCAATACATGAAATGATATTACAACCTTTTGAAACTTCTTCACATCTTTTGGGAGATCCATGGGTACTACCATAAAATGTTAGAAAACTTACCTTTAGTTAACAGGGAATTTGTTTTTATACTACTTTTAGAAATATCTAGCTGCAAAAAAAAAATGCGTGGGACCGAACTCATCCACCTCTTACTGTCTAAAACTTAGTTCCTCTCAAACAGAAATATTTATTTACCTCCCTGGATATAAAACGCCAGAAACAAAGTGTAGTATAGTAGAGAAGGTATCTTGATTTCATGTTAGCTACTCAAACAGTTCCTCTCTGAAAGAGTTTTTTCTGCTGGGCAAGACTATAACAATATATTGTAGGTGCCTTTTCCCAGTGACATTTTTAATTACTAATTTTTTTCAAAGATTTCAGATGTAGAGTGCTTACAATTAGAAAGCAATTTGGGGAAGACAAGTCAAAGGATAATGGAACTTCTGCTCTGTGTTTTGCTTCTTGAAGAGGTAGAGGGAGCGAGGGTCATCATGGAGCACAGGTCCTCTTTGGGTTTCCACTCTTGTGCAAGAGAAAGAGATTAAGTCTGGCATATAGGTTCACATCCTAATTATTTGAACATTATGGGAGAGTTGTTTTATCCTCTTGATTTGCTTGGGAGTTCTTTGGAAACATGAACCAGTTTCATCCAATCTGTTGTTTGAGAGCTATTTATCCTAAACCATCCATGTTTGTTTGCAAAAAATAAATAGATAGATTAGATAGATAGATAGATTAGATAGGTAGAGATCCTGCCACCACATAGGGGCCACAGGTAAACTATATTTTCCACTCCCAGCCTCAAGGCTGAAAAAATAATTTCATTCTTTCTGGATAGAAAAAAAAATACTTCTTTCATTAAAAAAAAAAAAAAACCTATCTGCTACAAAATAGTGATGGAAGCCCTCCACAATATCTTTCTTTACTTGCAAATATTTTAGAAGTAAAGCCAGTTTTTTGAAAAAGTCGGGGTGGGTAAAAATATATAAAGTAATTTTTCAGTGTATGGGGAAATCCTCAGCCCTGAGTTGATGCTTGTCTCTGCTCTGCTGGAACTCAGATCTGTACACATCTCCCTGAAGCCAACATCCAACTCCACGTCTCCAAAAATGCACACCTCTGCCTCCCATGCTGATGTTGGTTTATAACTGATTCAGGGATTAACAGTGATCCTCTGATGTCTTGGGTGAATGACCAGATTATGCAAAAATCTGGTTGTATTCCCAAACCATCCTGCCCTCTCCTTTTCTGTTCCCTCTCATAAAGAAATGTTCAAAGAGAGACAAACATTTCTGGGACAAGGGTGGAAAAGTAACCAGAGAAGTCACTGCAAGTTTGGCTACTAGGGATGCTCCCAAACCTGCTCACATCTCTTGCTCCCACAGCAGAATTACCAAATCACTTTGGTGGATAAGGATCTGCTGTCTGCAGCGTAACTTCATGAAATTCCGGTACTGGACACATTTAATCAGTTGCATGCGCTTACACATAGATTAATAAAGAAGGGTAGATGAACAGACAGGTTATAAATTAACTGAAAAGTTTGTAAATTTCTCATGTCACTGGGATATAAGAAGGGAGATTCATCCCTGCTGTCCACCTGGATGCAGGACTTAAAGCAGACAGGTCACTGTTTTTGGGTGAAAACAGGGGGAAAATGTCCTTTCTCTGCAGTCCCACAGCTTTGCTTCAGGGGACAACCTGCAGGAAGCGTATGAGTGTTACAATGCTGTTCTGTCAAAATACACAAGTCCTACATCCACTGCAGCTGGGCATATCTAACTGTACATGCAATAAAATCTCCCTCACTTCTTTCAAGCAAAAGGAAAAAAAAAAAAAGATTTTTTTTTCTTCCTTAGGAAAATGCAGGGAAGCACGTGTTTCGGGTAGATAAAGATTTAGACAACTGTGAAGTGTAAAAGGTTGTACCTAAAATTTGTATGTTCTGACCTAAAATCCATATTTTTTTAAAAAACTTTTCCCTCAGATTGTTCATTATAGTACTTCCTTCAACAAAATTAGTAAATGTCATGCCAGTCAATAGATGATCTGAAAGCAAATGAGAAAGTCCATTTCTTCTCTTAAGTTTGAGTGGGATTGTTTGATATTTTGCTGTTTTTTTGTTGAGATGGAGTTTGACTTTGTTGGTTTCAAGTGAGGGATATCATCTGCACTATTAACAAGCCCCGCTCACATAGACTCCTCTTAAGCAAAGGCAGGTCATGGTTCTGCTGTTGCTTATTTTATGAGAAGCTTGTTAATGGTTTTATTCATCATGCACTTCAGGCCACAGGACAAATGCATGCTTGTTTATATGAAAAGTCAATCTCTGTCTACAATATCTTGAATTTCACACACACACACTAGAAATCTACATAAATCTAGCCTCACTAAAATAAATAAATAAATAAATGTTAATTTTGGAAGTAACTCAAGAATTTCAAGTTTAGTTTCTTCATTCACCTAATTCTACAAGACAAACTCATCCACAGCACAGATCTACTCACTTTTTAGGGACTGTGCTGTAGATGAAACCAGCCCACATGCAGCGCTGTCCAAGTGCAGAAAGAGCTAGAATTGCACCTGCCCTTAACCAGGCTGCAAAAGTAAGGGTAATGCTCTCTCAGCATGCCAAAACTTACTACTTTAATCAGAATAAAGACCTACGTACTCCTTATGGCTTTATTCATTAGTGAGGGATTATTCTTTCCATCTGTGGGTCTCGTCTCTTTAATTAAATGTAGGTGAGTTTTGCTTCTTAGGTAAGTTGCTCAGACTTGCAAAATGTTTATTTGGTTTCTCAGATTTGTATTCCCCCAACTTCAAACTTGCTCCGTGAAAATAATGGACGTAGATCTAAAATGGAATAAGTAATTGCTTGATAGCTTCTTGCTCGCTCTTTAAAGTGCTGTGCAGCTGCTGATGTATGTTTGTGCTGGCATCGCAGAGTGGAGCCCTGGGAATAGGGAATCTGATTTCAGAGAAACAAGAGCCAGCTTCAAAGAAGTGAACAACTCTCCCCAGCTGATAGAACTTTTACTGAAGGAAAACAACAACGAAGTAAGAAACACACCAGCAATATCTCCTGTTACTCCTCTGCAATCCTTTTCAAAACTTTCTTTTCGTTTATCTGATTATGCACTTCCGTTTCTAAACTCTCCCTTGTGGTGTTTTTACCTTTTCTGTTAGTTTAGGTGTTTGACTGTAGGTTTCAGTGTGAGAGCACATTACTTCAAAGCATATTATATTGGTTATTAAAGGGGGGAGGGGAACCAATCCTGTAATTGCAATATATCCTTGGAGGTCTCTGCAGAATGGGAAACCAATTTGAGGTCTATTAGATAACTTTGTTTTTTAATACAGATTAAAAAGACATTATCCTCTAATAATAAGCTAGTCTGGAGTTTTTGTTCATGGATGCTATGGTATTTAAATATGAGAGCCGATCTAGTTTGATCATATTTATCCAGGAATTAGCTGGTTGAAAAAAAAACACTTTGGTCACTAAAGTATATGTTCAGCATTTCATGAAAAGGTTGGAAAATGCAGGGTGCAAGAGACTATCTTGAAAACACTGCATGCTTTAGAATTTACTTCTGCCAACAAAAAATAAGAATTAAAAAAAAAAAAAGAGGAAAAGAAACAGTGTTAGAAGACCCAGTCCTCCTTCCATTTCATCTAACACCAGTTTGGCAGTTAACTTTCAGGAGAGTAAGTACTGACTCACAAATTTGTAGAGCTAGCCACTCCTATGGTGCAGATTTCTGAACTGAACAAAATCAATATTCCTGTACTGGTTTTGCTGTTCTGCTTTACACCAGCCAAATAACTATTTATGAGAAGACCTCCCAGAGCATGTTATTGACGTACGAAAACATCTTTGCCTTTCGCTTGTGGAAGATTTTTCTTTTTTCTCTTAACTTTCCAAGCACAGTTTCCTGACACTAATAGGTTGGGATATTTCCGTGGGAAGGCTCTGTGAATGTTGTTCCTTGAACAGGGAGAGAACAACACTGGTTTGTTTAGTTATTCTGAGTGTATGATGGATGAAATGTCAGAAATAATTCTACAGGCTGCTGATGTCTAATCCCAGAGGACAAATGCCTGCATTTGAAATCCCACTGCAGGTTTAATTTGCCCAAATGAATCCCCATTACAACACCTTTTGTTACTTTTGCAAAGAGCAATAAAGTAATGCTGACAAATTGTAAACCAAGAGCAAAGTGACTCTGGAATTATTAAATATCACTCACGACTAAATTTAGCTGGTAAATTTGAATTGGTAGAAAGAGCTTTAACTAAGAAATACTTTCTCTAATCCCCACCACTTGAGATATTGAACATCTCTTGACTGCAAAAGCTTTGGCAATACCTGAGGGCCAAAGGACACTCAGGCACCCAGTTGATGCTAAACTCATCTTGGTGTTCATGCAGGTCAAGAGATGATTTCTCTGAATTTGAGGATATGAGACAGTGGCTTTGGCAGCAAGGTGAGACTTTCTAGGCTTTCACAGTATTAAAACAACTTGTTCAGCACAACCCTGGAAACTAGGTGTTCTTCTCACCCTGACTGAATTGGAAGGGATAGATGGCTCACTGCTCAGGGGACCAGCACAAAAAAAAAAAAAAAAATTGTAAATTCAAATGCAATTCTGATTCTACATTCGGCAATGTAGAATATACCACAAGCAGTAAATAACTATTGTCTTTACATAATCTAAGAGTTAGTCTTTCTTTAACTTTTATGCCCTTCTACAAACTAAAACCAGTTATAAAACCTTGGCAGTTATTTTAAGATATGGCCATCTTATTTATTTCTTACTAACTGAGTGTGGAAAATGGAAGAAGAAGGACCCTGTAGATGACAACAGCCCTAATTTTCAGAAGTACTTCCTGATTTTTCAAGCACCATCTTGCACTGTACTACACTGGGTGGAAAAAGAGCAGTTTAACCTCAGTCTGCATGAAACGCACACGTGGAGAATTTGGTACATGTTTCTTTCATTGCATTATTGGAACAGAACTGCTTTATACAGACCATTCCTGTGAGCTTGTTCTTCTTCCAAGAAAGACTACACTGAAAGCTGGAAATCAGACCCTCACTGTTGTGGGTTGCCTGCTATTGAAATGGTTCCATTGGGCTTCTCCCTCCCTTTGTTTACCAAGGCTGAATTTCACTCACAGGGTAAGAACAATAGTTTTAAACGTACATGAGTATCATATAAGTTTGTAAGTTCACTGTTCTCTGTAAGTAATATAGGCTGCTTCCATGTAAGAGCAGCATTATAGAAGTGTGTACTATATTTTAGCTGTCAAGTTGTTTTTGGAGGCAGGTGAGTGTTGGCTGTAGGGATCATGTGTAAAGTTCCTGGATGAAGAGAGGTTATCCACAAGATCCTTGACTAGACAGAAGTTGGTACACGGGATTTACTTGGTATTAAGAGGCAAGCTATGTTATAAAAGAATTTGAGATCACTGTAGCTTATGGGTATTTTCATTGTGCATATAGATGTCTAATCCCCTTTGAATCCTACTAATCTCTTGGCCTAAGTTATACCTAATAGCAATGAGTTCACCAGGTTAATTACTGCTTTTGTTTAAAAAAAAAAAAAAAAGTAAGAAAAGAAAATGCCTACTTTTATTAGATTTTTTTCCATTCTGCTTCACTAAACTTTGTGTTCTTGAGTGGATAAACAGAAGAACCTGTTTTACCTTCTTGGTATGATTTATTATCTCGAACAATGATACTATATCCCTTCTCACACATCTCTGTCAATTGCACAGTCCTAATCTCTTCACTTTTCATTCACACGAAAATGTGTGCATTTCCTACCTTTTTGCGAGGCAAAGTCGAGGTAGAGAGTTGATTTGAGACTTCAGGTTATCAGAAGGTGATGGACCTGCCCTACTGTGCCTCCCCACTCCATGCTCACATGAAAGAGTCTTTAAATAAAAGACAGAAACAATTCTGGGAGCAGAGAGTAAAGCCAAGAGGATGCCCAGAGCCCTGGAGCCACACTTCCTTTCATCTCTAGTCACTGGCCCCGCAAATCCTCAATTCTCTTCTTGACCACAGTTATTTCGCCACAGAGTGGGAAACATGGGCTTGCATTCCCCGAGGCAGAAGGGGAAAAGGGACCCATGTGTCCCTTTGGCTGTCTGACTGTGCTGATAATATGGCTATTGCACTGCGAGGAGGTGGCGGGCACAACCACTGTCCACTTCCTCTTCCAGAAGTATTTTAACAGAAAACAGTGATCCCTTCTAAGTTCCTTGGGAAACAAAGAGAAAGGGGTATAAAACCTACACACGTAAGACTGCAGGGCTGCCAAGTGAGTGGGTGCCTCTGCATGGTGCTCTAAACCCAGCTGGAGGTGCCAGGTAGGGAGCACAGGCTGCTCCTTCAATCCCAATTCCTTTGGGATTGCACACTGAGGGCCAGCCTTGGAGACAGCTCCTTGGTGTCTTCAGACATTAGCATCCTAGGGGCTGAACCAACTCCTGGACGTTCCTCTCTCTCCTTGCTGGCAGTAGAGGCAGTCTAGGCTGCCAAACATTTAAAAGGATGAAATCAGGTAAAATCCCGCTTAGATGACTCTGCAGGTTCTTAGGCAGTCGAGACAGTCAAAGCCTCCAAATCAGATTTTGGTCCCTAACAAGGAAATGCAGAGCTGACTTTCTGCTTTTATATTATTATCTTAACGCAATTTGGGTGCCACCAGCGTGGTTTTTAATCTGAGCATTTTCTGCTTGCACTGGAGCCACTGCAGTTATCTTTGCCTTACCATGTTGCACCTTAGCAGGAAATAAGACATATTTGTTGCCCTTATGTAGACTTCAGCTATAACTATTTGTGATGCTAAACATTAAGGCATATGTTTTGTTAGAGTTATGGCTTCTCACTAATACAGGTCCTATTACCTCATTCCCTGCTCCTTATGTCATCGGCCATGATAGCAATTTTGCTAAAAACATACGGTGGAGCAGCAGGAAGCTTTCATAGGATATCAAAACACCACCACAGTCAGCATGGTAAAGTTTTTCTGGTGATGGCTATCAACCAGCGTTTCTCATGAAACAAAGTTTTTTTACAAATCGTCTCCCTGACAAGCATAACCCTACACGCACTAAGTTAATTTGGATGACTGTTTTGTTTTGTTTTGCTGAGTTCCCATTCTCTTTTCCAGTTTCATTTATGAGTTTAATTGTAATCGATGCAAATCACAGTAGTGGGAAGGTCTGTATCCTCACCTGGCTGGCAGGACCAGGACCGAAGTACAGTCTAACTACTGTCTGGAGGAAATGTGTTGTGACGTTCAAGGAATAGGTTTACCTTTGCTCTTGCTATGGATACTGCAGGCTGGGTGAGGTGGGCAAGGCTGGAGGCTGCAGACTGCTCCTCTTGGTCAGTCCTAAGGCATGCTGGTCTTAGGGTCCGTGTAATAATCTGTGAACCGAATGGTCTCTTGCTCTGCTTGAAAAGCAAAACACAAGTTTGTTGTTCAGTGAAGACACTGTTGATCATAAGCTCAGTGTTTACACATTAAACATCTCCACTGCCCCTCTTTTCCTCCAGTGACTCCTTTTCCACAAGGTGGAACACTCCTTTCATAGCAATGACTGTTGGTAAGACAAGATAGAAGAAAAGATGTGAGGAAATAAGTGTTAGACAGTTTGTTCTCAGTTTGCCATGGTGTATAAACTCCCACAGCTCCCATGTCTTCAAAGTCCCTTGCAAATGCTAAATAGCTATCACCCTCATCTGAGGACTGTCTCAAGTGCACAGCCAGAAGTGTGCCAGAGCCAGAACAGCAACTTGTGGAACACCTGAATCCCACTTTGCACTCAGATCATCATGCTTTCATGAAAGTATGTTAAAAACATCACTAACATTTTAATTTAACAAGCTCCATCACTTTCCAATGGTGCAATGCCCATGAATTACAGCATTAATACTGCAACTATTACTTGCAAGGTTTACAAGCACATTATCTTTATTTTTCTCGTAATTACCCACAAATCTCAACTATCCCAGAAAATATAATTAACCGCAGAGTACTTCTTAATGGGACATGTGTGCCAGAGATGAAAATGATTCTATAGCAGCAGAGAGCTGTACTTTTCATGAAGAAGACCATGACTGCAAATTAATCCTTTGAGAATCCCAACATAATGTCCAAATCCAGCAGAACAAATCCCATGTGGCTGACAAGTGTTATGTCAGAGACATCAACCCTGACAACTGCTAGGGACCCTTTCTGCTGCTGACCACAAAGGACCAAATTGGTGAGGGAGCCTGCGGGCAGTTACAAGGTGGAAGAACCCCCTGCCCTTGGGTTCACCCACGGCTCCAGCCCTTAGGAAGCACCACTTAGCTCCAAGGGAGTGTAATTGCAGCCTTTAGGATACCAGAAGGATCTGGAAAATCAACATACACCACACAGTTACCCTGCTGAAGGCACAGGCTGAGCCGACCCAAAAACTGGAGTCCATTGCTTTTGTGCTTTGACTCTGATGTATTTCATTCCTTTGCACTAAAAAATGAACTAAAAAGAGATGCTAATTTTTATGATGCTAAGCATTTCTTTCACTTTCTTTCATTATATACATCATGTCCTACCACTCAATACAAGTGCGACATACGCTGTTAGGTGGGTCCATTAATTACAGTATCTCACTAGACCTTTAAAATGAAAGCTACTGCCTCTGGTGGTTTAGGTGGAACAGAGATATATAACCTCCTAAAATATCTGCAGTAGCCCCAAGTTAACAGCCAGTATTTTTTAATCCTTTTAGTTATATTAATACCCACCCCCCCCCCTCATTTTTTTTCTGGAATGGAGTTTGCCAATATAATTTGCAATTATTACTTTGCGTAATAAATTCATCATTTTGAGCTCCCGACTCTGAAAAGCAAATCACCCTGAATATATTATCCGTGGGAAATGAATTCGTTTGTGTGTTTCGCCCAGATATATACAGAATATTCCTCCTCCTGGGGTGGCAGGGAAGGGTGGGATAGATTTTAATAAGACAGAAGAAGAATCGAGACAGTTTTTGCAATAAAGCCCTGCCTAAGCCAAGCTCTCACGGCAACAAATCCCCTGGCAGGAGGCCCGCCAGCGGACCGCGTCCAAGACCTCAGCCTGAGCGGCGGCCAGGGGCTGCATGGAGCAAGCCCAGTGAGCCTTATCACCTCTCCCCTCCAGCCCCTCCAAGCCCCGTGGGTGGGCACCGTGTCCTCTCCACGGGATCCCCGGCTTGCCCCAACCCCCAGCCCCCTGCCCCAGCCCACAGCCAGTGTCCTGATGGAGCCGGGGCTTCTTCGTCAACCTGGCGGGTTAATTTCAGTAGCTGCGCTTTCCTTTATTTTTCCTGAGGTTTAAAACTGCGCCAGCAGCTGCGTGCACATTCTTTCCCTTATTAGTTCAGTTCCCAGGCTGGCATTTTTGTCTCTGCTATAATTTTCATTTAAGCTAACAACTTACTTGCTGGGCTGCTCGTTTGAGTCAATAGTCATGAGGGTTTGCCGAGAACGCTAGCCAGGAGGCAATTGCTTGATGTTGTTTTGTCACTGTTGTTGTTTCAGAAAATAAATAAATAATAATAATAATAATAATAATAATAATAATAATAATAATAATAATTAGAAACAGTGAGTCAGTGCTGGTGCTCTTGTTGTCATATATCATTTCTTTCATGTTAACATGAAACCGCACAATGGCTTTTACTGCATATCAACGTATTCTGCAGGTTGTATCCTGCACCGATTATTTCCGTGTTATTTCATTTACTTGACTGCTGTTGTGTGGATTGAAAATTGGTGAAGAATTTGACCTTTATAGCTTTATGAGCATTTCACAATGAGGGTTAGAAACCCTACTTCTGATCTAATACGATTGCTTAGTAAACATTCATATTCGGGCTTGTAATCTTACTTGGTAAAATTATTCATGTG
Organism: Anser cygnoides; assembly: GCF_040182565.1. Taxonomy (NCBI): domain Eukaryota; kingdom Metazoa; phylum Chordata; class Aves; order Anseriformes; family Anatidae; genus Anser; species Anser cygnoides. The sequence continues at coordinate 2,462,623 of NC_089912.1, read as the reverse complement.
TGTCTTTTCTTCCCATCAATACTTTGGCACAGCAACTGGGCAGATCAGGGTACAACAGTAGGATCCTGAGTTGCACATAATGTTCATCTGGCTTTGTGCAGACCGACGACTGCACGCGAATACAGTATTCAGTATGTGCATGAGGAAATATTTTTATTAGATTTCTTTTTATAAGGCACAATGGACTATGGTTGCTTTCCCTTTCCTTTCCTTTCCTTTCCTTTCCTTTCCTTTCCTTTCCTTTCCTTTCCTTTCCTTTCCTTTCCTTTCCTTTCCTTTCCTTTCCTTTCCTTTCCTTTCCTTTCCTTTCCTTTCCTTTCCTTTCCTTTCCTTTCCTTTCCTTTCCTTTCCTTTCCTTTCCTTTCCTTTCCTTTCCTTTCCTTTCCTTTCCTTTCCTTTCCTTTCCTTTCCTTTCCTTTCCTTTCCTTTCCTTTCCTTTCCTTTCCTTTCCTTTCCTTTCCTTTCCTTTCCTTTCCTTTCCTTTTTCTTTTTTTTTTTCTTTTCCGTAAGAAATAAGACTGCCACTTCCATATGTGATATTAAAAAGCTACATCCCCTATATCTTTTACTTCTGTAGTCAATGCTGAGATCTCAGCCAAGGGCACAGCCTAGGCATTTGCATGTCAAGATGAAAATAATCCATTTTGATCCTCTACAGAAAATGTGGTAATAGTGGAAGAAGCTCAGAAAACATTACCCATCTCTCTGTGCCATGGGAGTCTTGAGGGAATAACATTCCAGAGAGGGGTGTGATGCTGCAGTGCAGCACTGCCTCAAATGCTAGGAAGAGCACAAAGAAGAACTCAGACACAACAGAAGTCATCTTGACAAAAATTGGATCTATGCTGATGGGGAGAAAAAAAAAAAAAGAGAGAGAAAAAAAGACTGCTAGAATAAAGGCTGGCTTCATCCCATTTAGTGATAGCACCTACCTGAGGTAGGTGTATTTGAGATGTCTGTGTTAAGGGTGTTTTGGCCATAGGCTCCTAGTTACTTACAGGGCAGAGAGAGGACCCAGAGGTATTTATTAACTGTAGGAGGGATGAATTAAAACCAAGACATATTGGACAGATACTGAACAGACCAATTTATATGTAGATTTGCAGCTGAGTATGCACTGCTCTGTTTTGGCCATCAGATCTCTGCTTTTAGAAAACATTATGTAGCTGGAGCTGGCCTGGCTGAGGAACATGCTGCCCAAGCCACGCAGTGTGTGCCCATACACCAGCACACCCTTGTGTGTTCTGGGGACAGAAATGTTTCTCCGTCCAGAAAGCCTACAGAGAGGGAGAGGGAACACAGCTGCTGATTTCCACAGCTGAAGGTCAATACCTGCTCTAGACTCAGGTTTTCAGAGCCACAGACACAAGCAGATGTGTGTAACTTAAAAATGCTCATAGGTTATGAGGTCCAAGTTACAGAACTGAGTAAGAAAAACAGGAAAAAGAAAAAAAAAAAAAAGAGAGAGAAAAAAAAGGTATCAAGTAAACTCAAGCCTCATTTTGTACTGCCTTGTTGTCTCCTTGGACCATTGGCCTTTCCAGCTGAGGCCCTACGATGCTTGCACATCTGTAAACATCAACAATCCTGATTTTAAACTTGGCCTTTTGAGTGTCTATAAAGTGCTGGAGGAAGTGCTCCCACACAGCTCACTCCCACGTAAACATTCAGCATGTAATGCAGTGTACTCCTTCCCTGTTCTCAGGTCCTGAGGAAGTAAAAAGTCCAGCTGGACTGGGGAAAAAAATGGAAAAGCATGTAATGTGAAATAAAAATTGTGGAAGATAATGTGCAAGAAATCCACAGGCTTAGTATGAAATATGTTAGAGACTGATTTTAAAATAGAAGAGTGTTTGTGTGTATTAATGGAGTAACAATACTGATGGACATATTTGTGGATTTACGTTTCATGTTACAATTTGGTTGTTATCCTCCTTCATCTTAAATGTACTCTTTATTTATTACTAGGGCCTTCAGAACAAGCGTACCCAATCTATAGGACTGAAATATGGGAGCCAGGAAAATTACTGTCTGTCTCTCTTTTTGAGTTTGTTAATCCTCAAGGATTCCTCCTACCAAAGTCCCATTTCTTTCCCTGTTCTTCTCCAGAGCAGAACTGCTTCCTCCGCTCACCTGAGAATTATCCAGGGTCCTCAGAGTTAAGATTGAGATCTTTTCTGCAGCAAAATCCTATTTAAATCTCCTGGATATTTGGTAGGAGGCAAAGACTCAGAAACTGCAAAAATAATATGTGCTAAAATTTGCGGAAGGAATAAAATTAATGCATATGCCATGGCACTACCCCGTACTACTTCCCATCTGGGAGGAAAGAAATAGGCATTTCAGCTTAATAATATGCATGGTTCTCCCATTAGATTCCAGAATCTCTTAATGTAGATACACATCATTTTCTGGATATCAACAAACCACTTGAAGTATTATTTATACTCAAGGCTAGAATGATTGCCATGAGAATAATTGTGTAAAGGCTGGAATAGGAAAACAAAATTAACATTGCTGAATGGTATTCAGGCCTCAGTGATTTGGCAAACTTAGCAAAGATCACATGTCAGTTAAATGACAGATATGAGCCGTTGCAAAAAATATAGTGGTATTTCTTGAAAATATCTGATAGAGTAAAGGTTAATGTTATTAACATTCTGCTTGGTATGTAGTTGGTGTGAATGCAATATGTTCTTTGTGAGTTCTGTTTTCAAATATCAATGATATTTGATTTTTTTATTAATAGTGTGTAAGGATGTATTGATTTTTTTTCTTTGTAAAAATAATTAAAGCTGTTGAGATTGGAAGAAAAAGATCTAAACAGATTAAATCTCAGCCTACATAACTGAGCCTACAAACTAATGCTTCCATCACTCATCACAGTATTTTATTCTTCTTGGCTAAAATCATTTTATGTTTTTCTCTCCAGGGTTTAAGAGCTGCTTTCTCCCATCCGACCTCTCCTCAACCTCCTCAATTTGGATGTCATAGATCCCTCTTTGTACCCTGAATCAGTACAAAACTTGTGAAACCAGTAAATGTTCCCAAGGAAGAGGAAATGTGTACCATCCACCCTGTATCAATGGTTCGTGGGCTGATTCATTCTGCTTTTTCTAAGGTTGTCATGTAGACTGCTTTAATTGTTAAATGACGCTTGTGTAACTGTAGGGAACTCATGTGCAAGTGATACACATGTGGTAATGTCTCTGACAGTATTGCTGTGGGTTAAGCTGTCTTTGTCCATCTTTTAAAAAAGGGTACCCAGCCTCATTCAGCCTTTCCTGATAGCTCTGTACTTTGTATTTCACTCGCTTTCATGTCTGCCCTCTCCTCAGTCTCAGATTTACAGGCACAGGTTTGCTCTCATGTCCCCATGGGAGAGCTGTAAAGGGTGCTGTGATTTCCATAATTACCAATGACTACAGAAATTCCTCCAATATGTGAATGTCTCCAGTTACTCATGCAGAGTTTAAGGAACACAAGTAAAAATATCTTCCCTGGCTCTTCCAAGTATCTTTGAGCTGTGTCTCTGTTGCAAGAGGTGGGAAGGTAGAACACCTCATGTAAAGCCCTCTGTGTGGTGAGGAGAAAGAGGATGGCCACCAAGAGAGTGGCCAGCAGAAAACCTACAATGAATCAATCCCCAACAAGCATTTCATAACAATAGGAGAAATAACCTAGCAAAAATCATGCTGTGATACAACTAGTGAATTTCAAACAAATGTAGGGGCATGGGAATGAAGACTGGAAGGCCCCATACTCAACTTCCTGACCCAAATGCATCAAAACCTTTGGTGTCAGTACTGCTCAACTCATCATTTTGGAAAAAAGTGTCAAGCTGCAGAACACAGGCATGCTGGAGATTCATCAAGAGACAAAATACTGTCGTGGGGATTAACACTTGAGCAGGCTTTTCCATGTCCCTTCGTGCTGCACACCTTCCCCTGATGATGAGCAGTGTGCAGCCTGTTGACCCATAACAAGCACTTCTCTCCTTTCATGTTTAACCATACTACTCAGGGTGCCATTGCACATGATTTCCATGAAAGACAGGCAGATGGCACAAGAGTAAGTGAATATTCTATTTGAACCATTAGTTCAGTTTTTGACCTGCCACCTCTTCTGTTCCAACCAACCTCTTAATCCACTTGATTTTAAAATTACGCTGGCTTTGATTTTACCCCTTGCTCACCCTTTAAATCTCATTTCTTATCCCCTAACTCAATTAATACAGCTTAGTTAAATTTGTTACAAACATCTTTTTTGGGATTATCCTCTAATCATAATTTTAAAATGAATGGAATATTCAATAATCTGCACTCATGATGTAATCAGAAATAATAATAAAAAAAAATCCTATGAAAGCTATTTAATAATATTCTAAACTACTCAGCATTTAATTAAGGCTATTAGAAGATTAGAACTGAGATAGAAAGATGAATAAGGAATAAATCTGACGTCTTTATCCATTGTTTCTAAAATGAATGACCACATTAAGGTCTTCTGAAAAATAATATGGTAATACTTTTTTTCTCCCACAAGATCCTGCTTTAGAAACATGCTTTTGTGCTTGTGAGGGGAAGGGGAGGGGATTAAAGTCTTTGAAATTGCTCTATAAATACCGCGGGCCCGCTGAGTATCAGCCTGTCTCTTCACCAGAGCCAAAACAAGGACCCAAACGCTGGGGTTGTCTCCCTAACCAGAAGAAAAACCCTCTCCTCTCTGCAAAACTGGGAATGGCGTGGAGGTTTTTGCACAGGACCCAGATGCACTGCTCCAGCATGGGTACCAGGGGATGTTATGCACCCTTCCTTCCCCCCGTCCTGCATCTTGCATCCCCCAGCCATTTCTCCTCATTTTCTTGGCTAACCGGGACAAGAGCGCCAAGCCGCCATGCTCAGGAATGCCAAGCCAGCAGTTGTGGCTACATCTGACGCGCAGATGCGAGGCGTAAAGGCTTTCTGTAGTGGTTTTCAGCTTGGACACTCACACAGATTTCAAGCAGCCTTGATCTGGTCTTCTTTTATTTTTATTCTGTTTTTTTATTTTGTTTCCCTGTAGCCATTCAAAGGTGAAATGCTCCTCGCGCTAAACCTATTCTAGAGGGATTTGAGATCTGATTGTGCATTTGTTCTACAAATAACTCCCACCCCAGCCTGCCAATCATTCCACTTGCATAATTTCCACAAAAGCCTGAGGGAGTTTTTCTGCAAAAGGACTTGAGGGTCAAGCACACTTTAGAAGAGATTCATTTTACTTTTTTCAAAGTAAACTTAAACAGCTTTAAAACTTGTCCACATTCCCAAGCCCAGATCAGAGCCAGTCACAAAAGAGCAAATTGTAGTCCACTGTGTATGTGTCTGAGGCTCGTTGTCCACCAGGACAAGGACCACTTGCTGCCCTTAGTGGCAGCACCGAATTTTCGCTGAGGTCAACACGCACTGACTGAGGGTGTGAGACCCTTACAATAATTTCAGCAAAGTCAAACACTCCAAAGCTATGTCATCACAGCAGATTGCACTCTGAGAATAGCAGGAAGGAATTACATTGCACATTGTTAAAATGTTAGCAACCACATTTCATTTTTGAAAAGGCAATTTATTTGTCCTGAAATAAAGAGTTGATTATATCTCTTATTACTGTTACAAGAACTTGATATATCACAAAGTGGAAGAGTTACAACATGTACCAACTCTCAACCAGGAAAAATGAACCTGATTCATAATTCACTTTGAGAATGTCTAGTTAGTCAATCAAGTGATTTGTAATCATAAAGGCTGCCAGGAATTGAATGAATAATGGACCGTAATAAAATCCTCGGATTTTCTAGTATTCTTATTTCATTATGTGACTTTTATTGCTATTTCTGATAGTTGTCTCTCTTTCGGCAGAACAAATTAAACTATTCATATTTACTGGAAGAAATATATTTGACTGTTTAATGCACATAATGAATACACAAACGGAGTGACCACTGCATGTAACAAATGACTGTCAGACTTTTCTCCACAGAAGCTAAGTCTTTTAGGATGTGAAGCTTGGATAGAAAGGGTCCTTAACTCCACAGCCCACCACCACCACCCCTGTTTTTCCCCTTGAAAGGATTTTTGGAGTAATCAATCTGAGCATATATTTTATTGTTACAGTACAGTTTCTCGAGTTGTTTTATAACTATGGAAATGACATAATTCATATAGCTTGGCATCTGCTAAAGAGCAACTGCTTTACCCTCTTTCTTCAGCTGAGAAGCATCTTAGAATATATGATTATCTATTAAGATGTGACCTCCAACTCTGTATTTTTACCAGTAATCTAGTACAAATGGGTAGATAGTTCTAGACAGAGCTGGAAATGAGAAAAAACGACTCTAAAATCTGAAATTGTGCAGAAGTTGCAGCTTAATATGTGCTAATTACATGCAAAAGTGCAGATTTTTTTTAATATTTAGTTTCTTTTTTCAGACTTTTGCTGCAAAACAAAATTTTTAAACCACACAGCTAGCACTAAACAGAAATTCCCTTGCTTGCATATCTCTCTCATATATGGTTTCTCATTCAAATTTTAACTCATTTTTCACTATAGCACCTATTGTTACCTTATAGTATCCTATGCTTTCGACATCCTGACAAATGAATCAGTGTTGTGATTTTATTCTCAACATTTTCCCTTATCTACAGAGTAGGTCAATTAGCAGATTTTTGCCTCTTGTTTTCATTTACATTTATGCTGTTTTAATTTTCTTTTACGTGGTATGGGGTAGTATGTACGATAGGGAAGATACAGGTGTCAAGCAATAAAACTAATTTTAGAATATATTTCTACAAGAGCATTGTTGATATTTTAGACAGGATTTTAAGCATTTTGCTGGCCCTCTATCTGCAATCCACATGTGAGGTCCAGACTTTCCCATTTAAAGCAACATTTTTTAATTCATTTCTCCACACAGTTTCACCTCATAGTGGAGTACAACCAGTCTGGGACTAGAATGTGACAATGGGAAAACAGCTATTTTGGGAGGCTTCGGATCAGGCTCCCAAATAAACCCGAAATTAGAAAAACAGGATGTAGTTAGCCAAACTGGAACATAGCCAGGACACTGCTCCTACTGTTACAGGCATCCTCCTGCTATTTCATAATGATCGCAAGGGATCACTGCTTGCATTTTACACCTTCTCTAAAGCTGTTGTTATTTCAAAGGGACAATATCAAGTCAAATGTAAACTACAATTGAAGCGTAACCAGTTGCAAAGCTCACGTCCTGCAACATCTTTTTATTGCCAGTGAAAACACAGCATTCCGAACTTAAATCTATGGAAATATTCCTGGCCCAGACAGGGTGCCATTGTGTCGGTGAATGAGAAAGGAAATTTGAAAACCGAAATGAAAAAAGTGATGAGATAATTTTATCTGTGTTAACTAGGATGAAGTAAATGATGAAAAGTGTAATAAAATATTGAAATACTTTTGACTTTACTATTCAAATGCTAGGGAAAATCCACCATCACCAGAAAAAAAAATACTCAAAAGACAAAACAGTTGGTTTTGATTGAGAAGTATCATAGTTAATTTTTAATATTATTATCCCTGCTACTGTCAATTCAAAAGTGGGCATGGAATGCACAAAAAATAAAATGCACAAGGTCAAAATGTAGCTTTAGTCCATTATGCAGTATTTACTGCATTTATGTCCAGAACTTTCTCCAACTAAAGCCACTGTCAATGTCTAGCTGAAGGGGCACCATAGGCATCTGTCAACAAAGTTCATGTTGAGCTCTGTGGGAAAGGATATCCAGCAGGGGACATTTTCCAGTCTCCAGCTCGTGCAGAAATCTTGTGGCTGTCACGTTAAAAATCAGCAGATTTTAGGATGAGACTTCTGTACCTCCCTCCCACAGCCACACTCTCCAGCAAAACTCATACATGGTTTACTAGAGACAGTCTTCCTGGTATTCTGAAAAGCTGCTTAGAGACAGAGACACAGTTCTTTAAGGAGGTTTAGCACAGTGCAAACTGAAAGAAATGGCTGGTGCAGCTAATTTTAATAACTATGTAAAGCACTGGAGTTATGTTGGATCCCACCATTTTTAATGCATTGCCTGTGATCATAGTAATGAGGCACTTGCAGAGTAAGCCATGTACTTTTAATTTTTTACTCACTCAGGAAAAATGAAGTATCAATACAGTGATGGCTGTACAACCTAGAAAAACAAGAAATCCCTGCTAATTCATTTGGTGGTTTCATTCATGCCCTTTGTGGACAAGGAGAAATTTGTTATTCATTAAACACTGAGTTCTAACTAAACAAATAAATTTAATTATGCTATACTTTCCATGTTTTTGCAAACTACAGGACTTTGATCTTCAGTATAAGAACACATACAACAGGGAGATGAATTTTACTGCTGCTGGTATAAAAGCCCCATAATAGCAGAGGTTAATGGGTGGGCAAGAGACCATACTTCCTTTCTAAATACTGCTGAGGAGTCTGTAAGCATTAACCTCTTGAATGCCATTTCATACATTAAGCAACCTCGAATTTCTAGGTGAATTAAAAACAAATAAATTCCTTGGAAAGTTGTAATTAAACCTCAGTAGACTTTCGAGACACCCACAGCACACCAGCTGCTGCTTATCTTTGTCTGCTTTGATTAAAATATCAAATTCATTGCTGGGAGAACACGTTTCTGGGGAAGTAACCATGCCCGGTTTTGGGGTCTGTCTCTGCGCCACAACAAACCAATTTTTTATTTTTTTTCCAACTCTTCATATGGCCATTTGAACTTAGTTTCTCAGAGGTGAGCCAACAGCAATGGGGCTGAGGCTCCCCTAAGGATCTCGGACCTTGGGAGCTGAGGTCTCTGCCACTGGCATGTACCCGGCCGCTCCCTGCCTGCCCACATGTACAGCAGTAAACACATAGCCCTCGGAAATGAAAAAAAGCTACTCTCTGCTCTTGAATATACCAAAAATAAACTGTGTCAGAGGTCTGACTGAATGTTTACCTTTTCAGTCAGGATCCTCTCCTTAATACTATCCAGAAGTTGGGCCCAGCGCCTAGTAATTGTCTTATACAAAGTATATAAGGAGACGGATCCGGGCTTAGCAAGGCGTGACTCCCCACTGTGCCCATCAGAGAGGACGAATTTGTTTCTTTTCCCCCTGGGTTTATTTTTCCCCATACCTGTAGATTTGGGCCGGCCACAGCCAATATTTGCATCTTGCACAATACCAGGGTCTCAGCACTGCAGCAGCTCAGAGCAAAGCCCAAGATTCTCGCAATGTGTCAGGAAGGACTAATAAATGCAGCCAAAATCTGTTGTTTTAACCTGACTGGAAGACTGGGATATAAAACAGCTTCTTTTCCCTGTGTCTTGCTTCTGTTATTAATGTGAACTTGAAGTGATGGAAAATATTTCAGGAGTGCTGTAACACAGCATTTTGATGTTTCCCTGTTTAAAGAGCTGATGAAATTTATATATTCCTCTGAAACATCCTCCTGCCAAATTGGCATTTTCTTTGGAAACTGTTCTGGTGGATAATTCCCGACCAGTTCACAGTTTGATGGGTTCCCTCTATGATGTCTCTCGCTCTGCACCACGACAGATGTCACTGCTCCTGGTGCATCACCTTCCCATGTTGGGCAGTGGATCTCTAGCACCAGACAGCTCCAGTATGAGTTTCTGGGTCAGATATCTCCAGACACCTCCACACCAGGCAGCCTTCATTCACGCAGGACCACAAACCCCTCCTGCCCTGCGGTGGGTGCACAGGTCATGGCCAGGTTCAGCTCAGCTGCTGAGCTTTCCAGCTTACCCTGGTCCAGTTGTCTGGACCTGGACTCATGGATTTGGGATACCACCACATGCCTGCCCTTGCAATTACCCAGCAGGAGCTGGTTTTCTGCCATTTAATGGGCAGTAGGTTTGGACATTGCAAGCTGTGGTCCAGCTGCTCTCTCTGCCTGGAGGGATTGGGCTCCACATTGCCCTCTCCCTCTTTGCCCAAGCTCAAATCAGGTAAGCACGTATGTTTTCTCATGCTCTCAGAGTGATTTGTGTCTGGGTCCAGCCTACACAGCTTCAGCCTGAGTATGTAACTTACTGCAGCCACACCAAGCCCCCTAGACACCCAAAACCTTGCCCAAAGGACCTTTCTCTCCAGCTCCAGATGAAGCCCAGAGGGATAATTAACCAAAGTTTAATATTTTTGGTAGCGTACCTCTCTCTTTTCTTCCTACGGGGTGCTTGGAAGCCCACAGCACAGTCATTTCCCCTAGCATCAGGGGCTGGGAGGCTCGATGTTTGACATCCAAATATTTGTGCAGATCTAACTCCAAGAAACCATTAACATTTAATAAACAAGTTTCAGCAATAAGCATTTATTTTCATTTATGTAACTTAAATAAGTCTCTTTTCAGAAAGGCATTGAACTCCCTGGTACATCTGTGGAATTCCTGTGCTATGAGAGCAGTTGGACTAACACGAAAACAGGGTGTGACCAGAGTCAAGCCCCGTGTTTGCACCTAGTCCAGCGAGCCCTAGGAAACAATCAACCTGTGTTTTCACAGCATAAAATTTTCCTTTTTTATTGGGAAGAGGGCTTGGAAAACATACTATTCACCCACATTTCTTCTTTCTCGTGGATAAGAGGGTAAGGATGGAAAATGCTGGAGACAAGTCTCTTCCAAGTGACTGTCCTGGTTTCAGTTAGGATAGAGTTAATTTTCCTCCTAGTAGCTGGTAGGGTGCTATATTTTGGATTAGGATGAGAAGAGCGCTGATAACATGCTGATGTTTTAATTGTTGCAGAGCAGTGCTTACACTAAGCCAGGGACTTTTCAGCTTCTCGCTCTGTCCTGCCAGCGAGCAGGCTGGGGGTGCAGCAAGAGCTGGGAGGGGACAGACCCAGGACAGCTGACCCAAACTGGCCAAAGGGGTATTCCATACCATCTGATGGCATGCTAAACAATATATAGGAGTGGCTACCTGGGGGGGGGGGGGGGGGGGGGGGGGGCTGCTCAGGGATAGGCTGGACATCAGTCAGCAGGTGGTGAGCAATTGCATTGTGCATCACTTGTTTCGTACACATTAGTAGTAGTAGTACTGTTTATTATTATTATTATTATTATTATTATTATTATTATTATCCTGTCTTAATAAACTGTCTTTATCTCAACTCACAGGCTTCACTTTCCCTTTTCTCTCCCCCATCCCAGAGAGGGAGGGGGGAGGGTGGGCGAACGGCTGTGTGGTGTTTAGCTGCCGGCCGGGTTAAACCACAACAGTGACCTAAGTGGGAACGGATACGCTGCTGTTGTACCACCGGTGAGAACCCTGCCGGGGCCAAAACCTCACATGGGCAGTCTCAAACCCAGCATGGCATGGGTCTGTGCTTTGCCCAGAGATGAGCTGATCCCAGGGTTGCAGCTGGTGGTTGTGTGTGGTCCGCATCCGGCAGGACCTTGGGGTGAATCACACAGCTTTCGGCTCATCTGCACCTCAGGCTCCATAAATGGGAACCGAGTTTTTAGAAGTGCACCTTAGCAGAGCACAAATGGCTTTTTCCAGCTCCAGTCTGTTTTGCTCCCTGGTGGGGAGCACTTCTTCACACAAACTTCTCCTGATCGATAGAGTGACAGCCCTAATGTATAGTTAGTGTATGTGTGAGGGTCATACAGCTGTCCCTTCAGTAGACATTAATCCTACATCCAGAACTATGCGAGAGGTTAATGTTTGCTAATCTAACAGACTCTGTTTCTCTCCAGTCCTGCAGGGATGAAAGGATGTGAGCTTCACTTAAGCTTTTCAAGTTTGGTCTGTGATGGATTCTGCCTGTTTTATTGCAAACGGGAGGGAAGGGGGTGGACATCTGTCTCTGCTCTTAACTGAGGCTTTCCAAGCCAAGAATATTGTTACCATTTTTTGCCAAGAGCAAAACTTTCCTTGGTGCCTAGCAAAGGTGCAGAAGGATTCCCTTTGCCTAAGCTTGGAGAGGATTGGAAGGGGCGGAGGGGGCGAGGGCATTTGCTCCCAAGCAAGACGAGCCCTGTGTTCAGAGCCAAACCTCCCTGGGGCTTGGCTATCAGAGCAGGAAAAACATGTACTGCTGCATTTGTGCATTTCCTTTCTAGGTGGCCTGACAGTGATACACCATCAGGATCCGGGATGCCAGGCAGAGCCAGACTGTGCTGTGGCGGAGCAGGGGGACCCTGTTATTCCAGAGGCACCTCTGGAGGGAAGCTCTCAGCATTCCCCAGGACACCAGCTCTCCCTCCGGTCTTACTGCAGGCTAACCCACACCACATCATTTCCCCACACAATGTAGTGATTTCTAGGGATTTCCAGAAACGCACCCACAACTCTCTTTATGACTTTATGACTCCCATTATAATTCCTTCCAAAACTGCACTAGGTGGAGAAAGGAAAAGTTAGACTTTGCACACCGCAGAGGGACCTCATGCGAGTAAATACAAGAATATTCCTCAGGCAGGGCGAGGGGTATTTTCTGGCACTACATCAAGGAAATCATGCTGTGACCCAAGCACGGGTATTTGGATTCAACCCGAAATTACAGTAAATTAAAATAGGAAGTAGCAGGCTAACATCCTCCTGGAGAGCAGGAAAAAAAAAATATATATATATATATATATAAAGGGCTGTAACTTCCAAATTTCTGGAAGGACATCAGCACATGACAACACTACTTTTCACCACGGGACTAATTACCTCCAAAGTTTAACGTGGGAAGCCTAAATCAATGCAATTTTAGCGCGGCGTGGGGCAAGCCAATGGATCAGCACAGCTGACCCGTGTCCGCGCAGGGCGAGGCGGGGCAGAAAAAGGGTAAGGGGCGCGGTGCCCTGTGCTTCCCTGGCCGCCCCACCCCCCCACCCCCCTCCCCCGGCCTCTCCGCAGTCTGTGGGGGAAAGGAGCCGGCTGCTGCCCCCCGATGTGCCGAGGCCTGAATTCCCGACTGGATGGGACGCAGAGGAATTGGGGAGAGCCCGGCCCCCAAAACTCGCACCAGACGGGGGGCTCCGGGACATGGCACAAACCTCGGTCCCTCCCCGACTGGCCGGCAATAGGCGGCCCCGGGATTTTGAGAAAGAAATGGACTGTGAACTTTTCTCCGTCCTTCTGCGACTTCCACCCCTGCTGCTGGGCACGAACAAAACGTCTCGCCGCGACTGTCAAATGCCCGTCGTTCGCATGCAGCCGCCTGTGGAAATCGCTGTTGGAGCTAGCAGCCCCCTCCGAAGGACCCCGCAACCCCTTTTATAAAAGGGGGAAAGGGAGAACGAGGGAAGGTGGACTCGGCTTCAGAATCGGTGATTTTACAGCACAACAAGGGGAAAGGAAAAAAAAAAAAAAAAAACTTCTTTATGGCTTTCCTGGGACTTCAGGATTTTGTGTTTCTATTTTTACAAGAATGGGCTGATTTGTCTTAGGCTATTACTGTCTATTACTGCTGGAAGTCCCGGGGAAAGGTGGGAAGCAGAGAATTCTGGCAATCTGCCTAAAGAGAAATCAATGAAACAAATTAATCCTTCGCAGGCTGCAATGACACAGTAATCCATCATTCAGAGCTGCTTTTATACACCAAATCAGAGAGCAGAGGAAAGAGCCCTGGGGGACATCACAGACAACAACTTACAGCAACACTGGGAAAATACTAAGGAATCAGTTTATTTAAAGAGGATAGATTTCAGTTGATTGCCTATTTCGTTTTACAGAGGTTTTTCTTCCATAGTGCTGTGAAGCTCTGGGCGGATGGCTCTATCTGCCGTGCACCGGCTCCCCGGGTCCCCTCCGTGGGTTTTCAGTAGGACTGGGGAAAAAATGGGGGAAAGAAAAGGAAGAAAAAATAAAAGGAGCCCTTTTTCCCGCGATGGGCAGGTGGCTGACACCGGCTCTTGGGGCCGGGAAGGGGGAGGTTCCTCGGAGCCTCAGGGGCTGCGCAGGATCGGGCCCCGCAGCCGGGGTCAGATCCTGACCCCCCGTTTTCAGCCCGGAGTCGGGGCAGGGGGGCGAGATTAAAAGTCCCCCGGTGCCCAAAGGGACGGAGGAACGGGGCCGGCACCTGACCTTCCCTCGGGATGTGGGGCGCCCCTGCGCGAGGTCCCCTGGTGCCGGCGGCGGAGGGCAGCCTCGGTGGCCCCCAGGAGCCCCCCGCAGAGCCGGGGGCCGACACGGGCAGGAGTCGGCCAGCGGTTCCGCAAGGCTCCGTAAATCCGCGCAGAAAAGCAAGGAACAGTCCCAGGACGGACGGACGGAGAGACAGACAGACAGACAGACAGACGGGGGAGGGGGCGGCTGGGGCGGGGACAGCCCGTGCTGCTGTCTGTCGGGGTGCTATTAGGAGGGTTTTATTTTCTCGCCCCCTTAAAGGCAAAGGGGTAATTTTGGTAGCCCGCTTTGCGTATTGGTTTCACCACCCTGTACACCTGGGAGGCATCTTTTATTCCAGCTCTCCCTTACTTTGAGGAGATGGATAATGTAAAGACCTGGTGGTGCTGCTGGGGTCAGGAGAAGTATGCTAATTGGGGAGCCTAATTGCTTCAAGCAGTCATGCCTCTAAACATGGAGAGCGCCGTTGATGGAGTCAGTCTGTTCCTAATAAAATGAAGAAGCACTGAATTAAATTCCCAAGAAAGGGACTATAAAAGTTTCCACAGTGTAACTAAATGACTTCACCTATACTATTACCCCTCGGATGACATCTTGAAAGAAGGCAGACTCAATACAGCCTCCATATTCATAAATTGGCTGCGCTTAGGCCAGTAAATCTGGATTGATTTAAAAAGGCTTTTTCATCCTCCCAATCAAATGAAGTCATTGTTAATTAGATGTTTTCTGTTAACAATGTCGCTGGTCCCTGAGTTACCTGCTCACACGTTTAGTGAACTTCTTCCAACATCTGGGCCAGCAGAGCTTGGGTGTCGGGGTTGGGTTTTTTGGGTGGTTTGGGTGGTGGTTTTTTTCCGGTGTCAGGTTGAAAGGTGGTTTTCCTCCTCGTCTCGGGGCTGCATCTTTTCATGCATCTGCTGGCGGGATAAATGCCGCCTCTGGATGCTGTTGGAGGTCGCAGATGTTCCCAGGGCGCAGCCCCAGCCCGCCCAGGCGGGTTTCGGGGTGTTCACGGGCCCACTTTCCCTGCTCGGGACACCTGCGGAGAGGGCACAGCCCTGGGGACAACCATGCAGGGGGAAAAGAAGCCCAAACTTCCAGCCGGAGCCGGGGATTTTTTTTTTTTTTTTATATATATACATAAAAAAGGAAACCCGCAGCCTGAGCGCGTCGGGTTCTCTCCGCCCGCGATGAGGGGCGAGGGGAGATGCCGGTGCGCGTCTCGCAGGGTTGGGTGCCTTCACCGGACGCGTGTCTTCTTCTCCTGCCCCTCCGCCCGAAGGCACGGCGGCGCTGCCCTCCTCCACCCTCACCCCCGGCGGCAGAGCGGAGCCGGGGGCTGCGCGCCCGTCCCCGGGCCCACGCGTGGGGAGCGGGACACGGGGCCACACTCGTGGCCCCCTGCCCTAGCAAGGGGCGTCGGGGGTGCGCATGGGACCCAGTGGCCCCGCGGGGACGCGCGGGGGAGCGGGGGGATGCGCTCGGTGCGGCGCGGATGAGCCCTCTCTTCCCCGGGCTGGCTGTAGGGAGGCAGGGGCGTCCTGCTTAATTAGGCGGAGCAGGTGTTTTGCCAAGTGCTTTGTACCTAAACTGGTGACCTCTTCAGAATTCCCCCGCAATCCTTTGTGCCGTGTAAGCCCGTCTTCATCCTACTTAGAATGATTCGGTCGTGTGCTTCGTCTGTCTTTCTCCCGGAATTGGCTCCAAATAAACGGATCAGGAATGTAAAACTATCCCCCCAAGACATACGACGAGGAATTGTCAAGGAGACTTTGGTCCACTATCCATGTCTATTATGCCAGTCACTCATAATGATCCCTTGTGGTGTGTCATACGTCATCATGACACTGATCCATGACACAGTTTAATGCTATTCGGGGATGTTCCGGCATAGCGCAGCCTCCACCCTGCACCTTTGCAGCTCTCTGCAGATGAACCCCCTGCCTTCCTCTCCGAAGGAGCTCCGCACACCCTAAATCAAAAGCAACCATCCCGGGCACTTTGTGGCCAAGCGCACGCCGCTCGAGGTTGCTAGCTGTTTCCCTGGGCCGGGGGGGGGGGGGGGGGGAGCTGCTTCGTCTTTCCCCCTCCTCCTTTTTGCCTCGCACCCCACATCCCAGCAGCTATCCTCACCCACTTTTTGCCTTTGCCCTCGCCGCTCCTCTCGGTGTGTTACCCCCTGTGTTAGACGTTCCCGCACTCCCGAAATGAAACCGGGAAAAATGCGGTTCCACAACCGAGCTATCTATATCGCGCGTGGGCGAGAGGCAGCGTCTCCTCGCTGTGTACACACAAACCCGCGTGTGCCGGCTGCGGGGGAGCACATACGGCGGGCTGCGGGGGGCTGCGTGGCACGACCCCGCTCCCACGCTGTTCCACGGCGCAGACAGCGCCGTGCCCGTCTGCTCACAGCCGCTTCCAGCCCGCGGCCACCCGCCCTGCCTGAGCGCCCTCCCCACGCCCCCAGGACATACGAGGGGCGATGGGGGCACGGCTGGGGGGTGCCGAGCTGCCAGCGGCCCCCCCGGGGAGGTCAGACGGGGGCTGCAGCTCCGACGGTCACCTCGCCCCGACGGCAGCGGGGCCGCGCTGGAGCTCGGGGGATGCTCCGGTCCCGCGGGGCAGGATGCTGCGGGGGACACCCCGCCGACCCCTGACCCGACAGCGAGGCTCCGACGGCTTGTCCCGACTCGGCCCGGCTCGGCTCGGCTCTGCGGGGCAGGCTCGGGGCAGCCGGACCCGGTGCAGCTGCTCCGCTCCGTCTGCGGGAGGGCTTCGGGAGGGAGGCAGACAATAGCGGCAGCTGAAACACCTGCTATCTATCACGGCAATAAAATATGTACAGTAATGTGGAGTAATTGCTCTTTCCGCTTCCAGAGGGAGCTCAAAGCTGGAAAATCAACGTTAGAGTCTTCCAAACTGTAAACAATTTCCACAGGGCACATCCAAAGCATACGCAGATAGACAGGGAGACAGAGAGAGTTCCCGGTTTGACTCCGAAGGGACTTTGAGATTCATTTAACATTGTGCGAAGAGGGATAAAGAGTCTGTCAATGTGTATTAATCTGTTTAGCTGCAGCACGGGGCTGCAAAACTTTTACCTGCGCGCAGCGCAGGCGGGAAAGCCGGCAGAAAAGCGAGCGGGAGGTAAAAAGTGAGCTGGGATCCGAGCTGATTTACAGCCGGATTAGTGCCGCAGTAATTAATTCACTGCAGACCACAGGGTTGTGCAACCAGGATACATATATGTATATTATATATATATATATATATGTATATATATGTGTGTATATATATGTATATATGTATATATGTATATATGTATATATGTATATATGTATATATATAAATATATGTGTGTGTGCACACATTCTGCCTGGAAATAGCGGCGAAGTTTCGTGGCATCCAGGCAGGGACCTCACGCCGGTGCGCACACCTGCGGCCGCGTGTGAGCGCTCGTGTTAACGCGTGTAAACGCCGTGGGCGTGCAGAGCGAGTCGCTCACCGTGCACCTAAGCGTGCGCCCACATCCCCGGGTGTTTTTCCTCCGTGTCTTTGCCGTGCAAGTATGCACCCGTCCCACAGGTTTTATTGAGCGCACACGGTCCCGCTCGCCAGTTCGCAGTTCAATATCGGCCGGCATTAAAAATTTAATGCTGACTCGGAAATGGCAAACTCTAATTAGAGCCCCCTCGAGGACGGACCCCTCGAAGAGCGGCTGGGACGGGGGTTTTGGGGAGAAGCCGTCGCTTCCCCGCTGCTCCGCAGAGGACGGGCACGGGGAAATAACAGCTGCGCCGGGCTCGGCCAGAGCTCCAGAGGCCAAAACCTCTCCCCATCGTCATCCTCCTCATCCTCCTGCTGCCCGGGTCGTGCTCACCCGGTGCTGCCCGCTCACCTGCGCAGCCCAGGCCGCCCCTGTCTCCTGCCCTGCCCGGGGGTTGCTCCCCGCTCCCCACCGCACCCGCAGCTGGGGGGGGCCGCTCCCCGCCGCCTACCCCCGGCCCCCGCCGCCCTCCCCGCCGCCGGTGCCGCATCCTGCGTATAAATCACCGAGAACGAGCTGCAGGTTCGTTTCCTTCGGGGAAAAATAAACAAGTAAAAATAAATAAATGAACCCGGCTTTATTGCTCTTTTAGCAGAGGGATGGCGTGTCTCCGCTTATAAAAGGCGCGGGGGGGGGGGGGGGGGGGGGGGAGAGAAAGACAGTACATTAAGCTTCCCCGCCGTCTCCCTGATAAGTCATTACACCTTTATCCACCGCCAATTAACCACACCTCGGGGGACTGCTCCTCGCAGCGAAGCCCAGCCTGAAACCGAGGGGTCCCCCTGCGTCCCGACAAAGGCTGGGGACGGGGCCGGCCCCAGTTGCGCGCAGGCGGGCGGAGCGGATCCTCACCCGCGCAGGGGGGCGGACAGAGGCGGGGGCACCGGGGGACAACCTCGGCACAGGGAGGCTCCTCAGAGCCTGCGGGGCTCCTCCTCGGGCAGGCAAAACTTTTTCTTTTTTTTCTCCCCCCCACCCCACCCCCCCACCCCGCGCAAACCCCTGCCAAACTATGCACGCCGCGCTGGAGCCCTGATCCGCAGCACGGTCCAGCAAACAATTCTGTTTATCACCTCACAATGCCAGTTTTATGTGCTGTAATGCGACATAGGCAGCAGTGAATAAGCACTGAGAGCTCCGGGTGCACGCGAAAGAGCACGGTGAAATGCCACCTTCCTTACCTGTCCCTCTTCCTAGCCACCTCGAACAAAAGGCATCCCAGACGCTTTTTGTGACACTGAATTAATTCCAAATATTTGGTACACAAACTTAGCAAGCCTAAAGGAGATTAATTTTCCACAGTAATCCAATTAAAAGATTTCTAAACTAATCTTTTTTGAAAAAAAAAATAGTGCAGGGCTGAAGAGGAAAATCGTTTTTATGACAGTGATTTATTGCGCCAGTTTAGTCTACAGAAAGAGGCTTTCCTCACTTAGAGATGACCACTCTTCTCCCCCATGCCTCCACCCCCCCCGAGGGCACAAATATACCCTAGCATACAAATGACTTCGTCTGTTTATTTTATTTTTATTTTCTGGAGAGCCCGTCGTCCGGGACCGAATCCCGCCCTTAGAGCACCAAAGAAGGGAGTTTGGTCGCTCACAAGTACCCTAGACTTTTTAAAGTGCTAATAGATTTATGGTCTCTTTTCCGACGCCCATCCACAGTAATTAGCACATATGTTCTAAATAGATGATAGTTTTGTGAGCAATAAAGCAATTACCCATCGCTGGAGCTGACAGTTCCTCCAACTAAACTCCAACCAGCAGCTAATTGGAAAAGTCATTTCAGCTCCATTGTCTGCAATTAATCCTGCTAAACTATTACACCCAAACTACCTGGTTTGAGGTTTATTTATTCATTTCTATTTGCATTTACAAACGTTTACCAAGTCACGCTGAACTTTTCCAGGCGGCGGAGCTGGCTTTTTCGAGAGAGCCAGGCTCCCGCCTCCGCGGTGCTGGAGAGCTCAGCGTCTGCCCACCGTGCTGAGAAGGTTTGATTAAGAAATAAAAAAAAAATAAAAATAAATAAAGGCATTTTTCTCGGTCAGGGAGCCCCCTTCTCCTCCGGTGGCACCAGGGGCTGCGGTCCCTTTCGGTGGCAGCGGAGGGCGGCGGGAGGACTGCGGTCGGGGGAGCCCTTTTCCGCCACCCCCCGAAACCCCCCGACCCCCTCCCCACTTTAAAGAGATGTGTGGGGGGAATCAAAAGTCGGTCCGGGCTCAGGACTTGTGCACAGTGAGTGGAAAAAATGTGTTAAACATCGGTTTGACGCCCCACCGGAGCTTCAAAATATATACCGGCTGGATTTCTTCTACTTAATTTAATCTTTATTGGACTGGGCTTCTTCTCGCCACCTATTCAGCAGAAGTCCCAGCAAAACGCATCACAGGAGAGAATGGGGGGAAAAGCGGGGGCAGGACTGTTTAGCCCTTCCTTTGAACCGCAGACTTTAGCAGGTATTTAGCGGGGAGGCACTCCAAAGAGTTTGAAGTAGGTTTCTTAAGTCAAGACTTCTGCCCAGGGCTTGAGCTGGTCCTGGAATGGGGAAGATTTGTGTGTTGGGATGGGAACTTGTAGCCCTGGCAACAAAGTAGTCACTTGAAGGAATTTACAGCCAAAGCATCCCAGACCCAGAGAGAAACGCCAATTTCTGAGAGGCTAGGAGGGAAGTGATAGTGCCCTGGCGTGAGCCTCTGGAACAAAGCTTTTGCTATCTGCTAGCGGCCCCCACTTTCGCCCGCCTCTCCTTTTTACTTAAAAACCATTTTCCCTTCGCCCTAAGCCCCCCAAAAAACAACAGCCCGCCTCGGCACGGTGACCGCTGCCTGCGACAGAAAGCCGTGGGCACCTCCCGCGCACCGCCGGCTTCGGGCAATCAGCACGCCCGTGTTAATTGCCCCGCTCCGGGGCTGCAGCTCCCTGCGCGGCCGGGACCACGACCACCCCCCACGCACCCCCTCTCCATCCCCCAAAAAACGCCTAAGACACGCTCTTCCGACGGCCCTGGCTGGGCGAAAGCCAAAGCCGGGAGGCTACGCGGGCCAGCGGGGAGCAGCGGCCCTGCGGGCAGCTCCGTTCCCGGCTGGGGGTCGGGGGGCAGCGGCACGGACCCCCCCGGGCCGGGCAGGGGGACCTGCCCCGTGGGGAGCGCGGCTGCGGGCTGGGCGAGGCTCCGCGGGTGCGCAGGGGGCCGCACCGCCAGCCGGGCGGCCCCGGGGCAAGAGCGTTTTCGTTGCTCTCAGGGCTTCCCCCCACCACCACACACACACACACACACACACACACACCTTTCTCTCTCTTTTTTTTTTTTTTTTCACTTTTTTCCATTACGAGCGATTAGATGGTGTCTATTCAAAGTTGCTGATCCAGAGAGAAAATAGGAGTAGATAAAAGGAGATTTCAAGTGACCTCCTCGTCCCTTTCACACCAACCTGAGCCCCAGAATAGCCAAGGATCAACTCGGACAAAAGCCCTTTCCTTTTCCCTTTCAGCTTCAGAAGATTCAGTGCAAGGGGTTAACAATAAAACATATAACTCTAGCCCCGTTTGGTAGGATCAGGCAATTTTGTATACCTTATTAACGACGCCGTTGGATATGCCCGGGCTTCACCCCTAGAAACGTGTGAATAAAAAAAGCCTGCGGATGGTAAAATACATAGCAGTCATTTATAGCTTTTGTGTTGGGCTGGAGCGATTTGTTGTGTTCATTCTGTTTAGCCTAAACTTTATCTAAAGCGCATTCTCGTCCTCCCCACGCAGACGGAATGCGCTGTAATAAACATATCTCCCTCCTGTCAGTTTAAGTGAAAATGCTAAGGTTTATTACTTAGATCAACTTCTGATGAGGTAAATATGATTACATCTTTACTGCTGTTACCAGCCACACCGCCGCATTTTCCCCAGCAAAACACTTTTGCACCATTTTATCTTGGATGCAGGGGAGAAAGTGACAGTAAATGCTTAGACGTGCTCGAGCCGGTCTTTGGTCTGCGGAAAGTCCAGCTCGGATCTACTTTTGATGGACTAATCCCTGCAGTAAAAGAAACGGGATGTCTGACAGGTAACTATTAAGGAAATGATTATATAGTGCAGCCGATTGCATTGTCAGGACAATCTAACAACTTTCAAACTCGTTTCCAAACGTCAGCTCTTCCTCAAAAGCCCTAGCCCAATTCAGAATAATAAATAACACCAAATTCATCCCTAACAGAAGTCGAGGATTTAAGACACGGTCAGGCGTGTTTCAATGCAAAGCCTCGCGTTAATGGCTTTTGTACACTTCTGTTTCTTTTGGCTTCAGCGCTTAGATCACCGCAGCTTTATTTGTGCCGAAAGTAAATATTTGGTCCTGGATTCACCAGTGTGTTGAAAATGATTCCCAGATTTGCCTCATATAGGAAGGTTTGATTTGCATCAAGAGGTCATCAATTTCTTTTCCTGGAGTCTGCTTGGGAATTGCCATGCTCCTTTATGCTGTCAGACAAGTGGCCTTCGGTTTGGGTGCTTTCTCTCCCCTTCCCACGCAAACGTCTTTTTTTACTTCCAGGAACACATATCTTTTTTTTTTTTTTTCCTTTCTTTAGGAAAAAGAGAAAGGGAAAAAAAAAAAAAAAAGAAAATGAAAGAAAAAGAAAAGGGAAAAGGCACACTTTCCGATGCTCAGGCTTTTCTGTTTGAATGGATGGCGAGCGCAAAGTTGTGATTCAGCGCCCTGCTTTCGGGTTGGCACCGCAGCCCGGTACTTCTGAGCGCTAACAAATGACAAACCCCGGCTCGGCGCGGCCCCGCTGCCGGGGAGGCTGCGGGGACGGCAGATTGCCTTCCCGAGGGGGTGGCGGGCGGGGGGGTCCGCTGTCACGCCGCATTTTGCCAATCCAGCCTAAAATAATTCACGGGAGAGCAGGCGAGGAGGCGGCGGCGGGGGGCGGGGGGGCGGCGCGGGGTTGCGCACCCGCGGAGGGCCCGGGGCAGCGGGGCAGAGCCCCCCAGCACCGCCACCACCTCCCGTGACGCCCCCGGGACCCTCGTCCACGGGAAGGTCGCGCCGGAGGTGGCATGGGGAGCCCACTCCCACGAGTGATTTAATAGAAAATTAATAGGCGAGGCAGGACGCAGCGCGGGGGGGTGGCTGGGGAGGGGGGTTGCGGGCGTGGGGCAGAGCTGGGGGGGGGGCAGGATAAGGAGGAGATCCCCCCTTGGGCGAGGCATGGGTCCGGCGACAGGCTGCGGGAATGGCCCCGGAGGGCTGCAGCAGTGGCAGCAGGGACACCTGCAGGGGAGTGGGGGGTGCCCCCGGGGGGTGCCCACCCAGCGGCAGGCCGGGGGGTCCGGCCACACAAAGCCCCCCGGCAGCCCTCGGGGGAGGGGGACGAGGAGATGGAGGGCGGGGGGCTGAGGACAGGTGCCCCAGAAAGCAGCCCTAAGCCCCGGGAGGGGCCAGCCCTGGTCCCCCCAGGGGGTTCACGCACAGACACACGGACAGACACACGGACGGGAGATACAGCCCCCGGTGGAGACCCCTTCCCAAATCGGGGAGCGATTGCTTCTCCCCCTGTGAAACAACACCTCCGGTACGTGCATCCTCTGCTGCACGAGCCAGACTACTTGGTTGTCCTTCAGGGCTGGCCAGGGAATGGGAGACGGAATGGGAAAAGGGGGGAAATATTAAAATTTAAAGCAAAAAATAAGGGAAAGAAGAGAAAGGCCTGGGAAGGAAGACCCCAGCGCTGGTGATAGGAGATGAGGCCTGGCTTGGGCAATGCTGGCTCGCGAGGCCTGGCCGAGGATGCTGCGGGGGCAGCCGAGCTGTGCCGAGCCATGCCGAGCCGTGTCAGGGTCCCCGTCCCAGTTTGGGGGGCTCCGTCTCTTCCCACGGTGGCCGCGGCCCGGCCGGGAGCGGGGAGAGAGGAGCCCCCAGCGCCTCTCTTGTCCCTGTCACATCCCACCCTGTCCCCTGGCGGAGCAGGGGACGTGAAAATGCTGAAAGTTGGGGAGACAGAGAGGGAAATTTTTACACGTCAGACCCTCTCGCCGGGTCCTGTGACAGCAGCCTATATATTTATTGTCCCCCATCTCCTCCGCTCCCTGCATGCGCACATATGCATGCACATACATGTGAGTCCGCGTCTGTGGTGTGTGTGCGGGTGTTTTTATACATTTTTTTATACACTGCTCGCAGGGCTCGGCAGGTGAGGCCGGCGTTTAACATTTGTTTTTTTGGAAAAGCCGGGGAGCAAATCTCAGCTCCCCGCTCGCCCGCCGCGCTCTGCCGTGCCGCTCAGAGAACAGCCCTACCTGCAGCTGGCTTTCACATTACGCCCCCCACGCCTGCCCCCCCGCCAGAAATAGCGCTTAGAAGTTGTCACCGCTCGTCTCCAGAATGAACTTTTCCTTCCCGCAGGGGACGAGGGGACGAGAGAGAGGGGCTGGCGCGGCCACGGGTTGGGTTACACCAGGGGGAAAGAGAGAGACACAGAAAGGAAAGGAAAGGGGGAAAAAAAGAAAGACAAGAATAAATACACACATCGAACCCTAAGTCCTTTCAAAGCTCAGATCCCCTAGCCTGAAGAAAGCGGAGTGTGGGGCGACGGAGGGGAAATGAGGGCTGAGCTCCTCAGAGATGCTCGGCGCGCTCTCCTCTGCCCATCCCGGACCCTCTGAGGTTAGAGAGCGATCACAGCTCATTTTCCAATTACACGCAAGCTCTGGCCGTTTCTGCGCGCCCCTGCAATTCGCCGGGGAGAGGAGAGGAGAGGAGAGGAGAGGAGAGGAGAGGAGAGGAGAGGAGAGGAGAGGAGAGGAGAGGAGAGGAGAGGAGAGGAGAGGAGAGGAGAGGAGAGGAGAGGAGAGGAGAGGAGAGGAGAGGAGAGGAGAGGAGAGGAGAGGAGAGGAGAGGAGAGGAGAGGAGAGGAGAGGAGAGGAGAGGAGAGGAGAGGAGAGGAGAGGAGAGGAGAGGAGAGGAGAGGAGAGGAGAGGAGAGGAGAGGAGAGGAGAGGAGAGGAGAGGAGAGGAGAGGAGAGGAGAGGAGAGGAGAGGAGAGGAGAGGAGAGGAGAGGAGAGGAGAGGAGAGAGGAGAGGAGAGGAGATGCCTCCCGCCGGCTGCGCTTCGCTCGCACCCGGGACACTGCCGTGGGCAGGGGGACGGGACGCCGCTGGGGGGACTTCTCCCCACGACCCCCACGAACCCCGGCCCTCCCAGCACCGGCTGGCTGGTGCGATGCTGCAGTCGCCTTTTCCCTGGGCAAGGCAGCGAACGGTCCGCGGCGAGGCGAGGGGATCCCTCACCTCCCCGCCGCGCTCCCCCTTCCCGCAGCAGCGCGACTCGGGTGGGTTTGAGCTGTCCCTCCCCGCCCGCTCCTGCTCGTCTCGTCTAGGAGACATCTGATTGCTGCCCCTTTAATCTGTTGACACTATCACGCAGATAAACAGGCTGCCATCGATCTTTTCATTAGGTGATCGCATAACAAACAGAGCAGGTGAAAAAGAGAGCGCGCTGGGATGCTCGCAACTTGTGCTCGGGGGCTGCGAGGGGTGGCCGCCCGCCCGCCGCCCGTGCCCCCGCTACCCGCGTGGGGCCGCCCGGAGAAACACACGCGTCAGAGGGGGCCGGGTGTGTGTGTGCAAATACCCACACACGGGGGGGGTCGGGCGTTTGGGGGGGGGGGGTGGAGGTCTGGGCTCATGGTCAAAGCAGCGGTGTGGGCGCCCCCGGAGTGGGACGCGGGGCTGAGGCCGGGCCGGGGGCGTCCCGGGGCGGAGGCAGGGTGTCCCCGCCAGGCGCTGCGCCCCCGCCACCCCCCAAAAGCCCGAGGAGGAGAAGCGAGACTTGCCTGGGGGTGGCCGGGCCGGGAGCGTGGCCGGCGGTGCGGGAGGAGCCGGGCTCCGGCGGCGGGGTCCGTCCAGCTCCGCTCAGGCTTTCTCCCTCTGCCTGTGTCTGTGTCTCTGTCTCTGTCTCTCTCTCTCTCTCTCCCTCTCTCTCCGTGCCTTGCTCTGCCTCTTTTACTCCCTGTCTCTTCACAGTCTGGGGAGTAAAATCTGGATGATATACATACCGAGCTTGCTTTTTTTGTCTGATTTAATCTTATTCGTTTCACCTTTTCAATGACCAAGAGACAGGACCGAGAGTTTATTTAGAAAGAGGGAGAGAGAGGAAAGGAGCCTACTGTTGCATAGTCAATAACATCCTTTTTATCAATGCAATATACAATAGAGACGGCTTGGCCAAGGGACTCATTGAAAATCTCTTCATTATTTCGGGACAAAATCAAGCGTTTATTCTGATCTCAGAAATGATGAAGGACTGTCCTCTCCAGCCGGCTCCCAGCCTCGGATTTCAGAGCTGACAGGGGGAAAAAAAAAAAAAAAAAGTGATCACGATACATCAAAGTTGAGTGTATGTGTTTTTTTAATTATTTTTTTAATGAAAGCAACATCTCTCACAAATAAAATAATAATAATAATAATAATAGTAGCAATAAAAGTTCTGTCATATATTTCATCCCTCTTCCCCCTGTAGGCTTTTCCCTGGGCTTACAATCTGATTGTAAACTTTTATGGGAGCTAAGAGGAGGGTAGCCTTTTCTTTCTCTCTTTTTCCTTTTTTTTTTTTTTTTTTTTTTTTTTTTTTTACACTTTGTTTCTTCTTTGTCAGACACAGTCTTTCGACCCAGAGCGAATTTCAGACCTCTCGCAGTAGGGGGAGGTTTCGGGGAAGGAAGGCTTGCGAGGAAGGAGCCTCGTGGAGGGTGAACGCTGAGAAAGAAGGGGTTTCTCCCTCTCCTCGGCGCAGCCGCTATATATTTAAAAAATATGTATTATTATTTTCCCTATTATCTCCCCAATTTATGGAAAAAAAAAAAAACAAGGAGAAGAAAGCGAGGGGAGCGGGGCGGCGGGAAGCGGGGGGCAGAGATGGGGGTCGCACAACCCTCCCGAGGGAAGGTCGGGGGACCCGGCGGGGAGCGGGGGGCTCGGAGCGGGGCGGGGGCTGTGCCCGGCGGGCCCCCGGTGGTCTCCTGTCCGCTAGATGGCAGCCGGCGCCAGCGATTCCTGCTCCGCGCCGCCGCCGCCGCCGGGGCCGGGCCGGGCCGGGCCGAGCCGAGCCAAGCCGCGCCGGGCGCTGCGGGGCGCGGAGCGCGGCCGCCCCAAGAATCCCCCCCCCGCCCCCGTATCCCCCTCCCCTCTATTCCCACCGCCCTCCTCCGAGCCCCCCCCCCAGCCTCCGCCAAACAGCGCCGGCCCCTCCGCGCCCAGCCGCGCAGCGCCGCGGGCGCCGGCACCGAGGTTTGCTCCGCGCGGGCGGCACGGACAGAAGTTACTTGGGGAGCGGGGGGTGCAGGGGGGGGGCGGCGGGACAGTGGGGAGGGTGGGTGCATGGGGGGGGGGGGGGCCGGGCAGCTTCCCTCCCCCGCATCACCCCTGCCGCCCCCCACCCCCGAAAAACGGCGCGAGGAGAGAGGGGCACAGATTTAGCACCCCGATCCCCACTCCCCCCCCCCCCCCCCCAAAAAAGGAGGGGAGCGCGGTAGGGGCTGGGCGGGAAGGGCCGGCCGCGAAAATAGCCCGAAGTGGGGTCGGAGCGCGCACAGATGTAAATAAGTGCGTGAACGTGCGTGTGCAAGTGTACACACGCGGGTACATGCACTGCTTCTTGCACAAGGCGTGCTTTCCTTTCCATCATCAAAATCCCTCGTATGGCTTTTTTTTTTTTTTTTCAATTGGAAACAGATACTGAAATCCCATTTTAAAACGTGGAGAAAAAAAAAAAAAAAAAAAAAAAAAAACTTTTCACGGGGTGCCCAAATCGTTCCCTTTTAATTCCCCTTTCCGCCTATCGCAATGCATCCTCTTCTTTTGATGTGTGTGCTGGGGTGTGTGTATGAGAGAGAGAGAGGGAGAGGGAGACCGTAGACGACCCATACTAATCAGGTCTCAAAGTAAATAGCAGCGCAGGGCGATCTCAATGTAAATTGTGCTTGTCAGAAGAATCCCCCTCTCTCTCTCTCCCTCCCTCCCTCCCTCCCTCCTTCTCCCTCCCTCACTCCCCCTCTCTCCTCCCCTCCCTTCCCCATCCCAGTCAGTAGGTAGCAGAGAATTAAAAAAAAAAAAAAAAAAAAAAAAAAAGACCGGGGGGGTAACCAATAGAGTGAAGGAGGCTTGGCTAACCTTAGCCTCCCATTTTCTCTCCCCCAATTCAGGGCTCTGACCAGTCAGTCGCCTTTGATTATCAGTTGCCAGCAGCCCTTCTCTTGGCTCCTTGACATGAGCTCCATATAAGGCAGCGATCTCCATAGAAACGTGTCAGTTTCAATAGTAGTGTCAAAGTTCACTATATACAGACATTCGCGCAGATCCCTCTTTCGGAAACATTGCTCTGCTAGGCTTCCCGTTTAAACGCATTCATTTTTTGGGTCTCTCTCTCTCTCTCTCTCTCTCGCTCGCTCCCTCTCTCTCTCCCTCCCCCTCTCTCTCTCTCTCTCTCTCTCCCCTTTCTTGCATATTCTATTAGTTGTTTTTTTTTTTTTCCCCTTCATCTCCCTCTTCTCCTTCCTTTTCTTCTTTTTTCCACCCTTCCTCCTTGTGTCTTTCGCTTCATTCCTGCAGGAGAAGAGAAGAAGAGAGAGGTGAAACTAAAAAAAAAAAAAAAATCGGAAAAGAAAGAAAAAAGGGGAAAAAGCAGAGAGAGAGAGACGGGGGGGGGGGCTCGGAGAGACAGAGAGAGAACGCGTTCACATCTTAATACCGTTATTATTTTGACCGTTCTTGCCTATTTTTTTTTTTTATTTTGGGGGAGGGCTCTGCTTCTGGCTGATGAGTTTTTACCCGAAATACTTTTTTTAGGCAAACAAACAAACAAACAAAAAAAAAAGGAACATTTTTGGGGGCGATTTCACGATCTTTTTTTTTTTTTTTTTTTTCCTTCCCTGCAACCAGCATCGTGTGTTCTCACAGGAGAAGAAGAAGAAGAAGGAAGGGGCAAGAAAGAGGAAAAGAAGAGGATTTATTTATTCGACCTACTTTGGATCTCTCTTTTTCCTGCGTGTGTCATTATTATTCCCATTCTCTATTTTTACACTTCGCCGTGAATTCGTCTCCTCTGCGAATTTAGTCACATCCGATTTTTTTTTTTTTTTTTGTATTTTTTTTTTAAAAGAAGAAGAAGCAAGCGAGCTCCAGAGACACAGAAAGCGAGACAGAGCGAGCTCGAGAGAAAGAGCAGCGACCGGCAACCTCCACCTCCTCCTCCTCCGCCGCCGACACGGGATCAAACTGCCTCAGCTCCCCGCCCGCCTCCGCCGCGCTCCCCGGCTCCGCCGCCCTGAATGGCTGACGGCGCCCTGCCCTGGACCTGGCCCCCGGACACCTCCATGCCCTGATCGCCGGAGGCCGGATCCTTCCTCCGCTTCAACCTCCCTCCTCCCCAGCCCGGCGGCGCCCCGAGAGCCCGCACCGGCAGCGGCAGCGGCGGTGGGAGCAGCCTCCGCGGGCCCCGGCGGCGGCGAGCGGCGAGCGGCGACCTCCTCCTCTTCCTTCTCCTCCTCCTCCTCCTCCTCCTCCTCCTCCTCCTCCTCCTCCTCCTCCTCCTCCTCCTCCTCCTCCTCCTCCTCCTCCTCCTCCTCCTCCTCCTCCTCCTCTTCCTCCTCCTCCTCCTCCACCTCCTCCTCCTCCTCCTCGGCGGCGCTCCGGCTTCCTCTATGCCTGCACATCCTCCGCGCTCGTAGCGCCCGGACCGCGTGTGCCTGTGCCCGTGCGTGTGTGCGTGTGCGCGAGTGGGGAGCCGTGTGCCGGGCGCGTGTGCGCGCGTGTCTGCCCTGCGTGTGCGTGTCCGGCGTGTTACTCTCCTGAATGCCTCTCCCGACAGCCTTGTTTGCCGTTTCTGATTTTGCAACTTGAAGTGGCGGAGGGGGGGGGGGGGGGGGGGAGGGAGAGGAGAAGAGGCGAGGGAGAGAGAGAGGGGGAAGCAGAGAGACGGGGGCATTTTGAGAGGGGGGGGGCAGCACAGTGAAAAAAAAAAAAAAAAGAAAAAAAAGGAGAGGAGGGGGAAAAAGAGAAAAGAGGGAGAGAGGAAAAAAAATCCTCCGACGCCCCCCTCCCCCTCCCTTTTTCTTTTTCCTTAAAAAAAAAAAAAAAATTAGCGAGGGCTCGAGGAGCGAGAGGAGGGGGTCTGGCGGCGGAAAATAAATAAAATAAAGAAAACGGCAGGAGCGGCTCCAGCCGGCGGCAGCAGCGGCGGCGGCAGCAGGGCAGCGGCAGCCGAGGCGGAGGCAGGCGGCAGGCACGGTCCCCTCGCTCCCCGCTCGCCCCCCGGCCCCCGGCCGCCCGCCCCCCCCCCCGCCCCCCGCCTCTCTCCCCGGCAGCCCGCAGCGAGCCGCGCCGCTCCCCAGCACTTTTTTGGGCCCGAGATATGGCAATGGTAGTTAGCAGCTGGCGAGATCCGCAGGAAGACGTGGCCGGGGGCACCCCGAGCGGCCCCAACCCCGCAGCGCAGCCGGCTCGGGAGCAGCCCCCCCAGCAGCAAGGGGCTCGGCCGCCCCGCACACCCCGCAGACCCCCAGCCAGCCGGGACCCCCCTCCACGCCGGGCACGGCCGGGGACAAGGGCCCGGGCCAGCAGGGCTCGGGGCAGAGCCAGCAGCACATCGAGTGCGTGGTGTGCGGGGACAAGTCCAGCGGCAAGCACTACGGCCAGTTCACCTGCGAGGGCTGCAAAAGTTTCTTCAAGAGGAGCGTCCGCAGGAACTTAACTTACACATGCCGTGCCAACAGGAACTGTCCCATCGACCAGCACCACCGCAACCAGTGCCAGTACTGCCGCCTCAAGAAGTGCCTCAAAGTGGGCATGAGGCGGGAAGGTGAATATTTCTTCCCTACTATACTACCGCTCCCTCTCCCCCCGTGGCTGTCGTGCGAGTGTGTGCGAGTGTGAGTGAGCGTGTGGCGTGCGCACCCATCCGCGCACACGCGTGCACACAGAGACGTGCATACACACGCGCTCAGAGTGTGTCTGTGTGTGTGTACGGATATATTTGCAGCTCTCCGTGGCGATCTAGGTCTCTCTATATTTACATGCACATGTCAATCTCTCCCTCTGCCTGCACTCCATCTGGCAGCTTTGCACCAGGTTTTGTTGTTATTGTGGATGGTGGATGGTGGTGTTTTCTTTTGCTTTTTGGTTTGTGCCTCCTGCCCTCCTCCTGCTCTTCCCCACCCCCTTCCCCGGCACCGCCACGCTCTTCCCTTCCCCGCTCATTGTGCCGAGAATTTATTATTATGATCGCTCGCTAAATATTTATCGTTTAGCCGCTGTCTCCGCGCGCGTGTCTGCCTCTCCGCGTGTCTGCGTGCGTGTGTGTGGATGTGGTTTTGTCTATTGTTGGCATGAGACCGGGGGGGTGGGGGGAGATACATCTCTCTCTCTGTACAAGATGTGCTTCCATTCAGCTTCCTTTCCCCCCCACCTCCCGCCCCATCATTTCTTTTTAAACCCACAACACTTCTCGGTAGATCCATTCCCAGGCTCTCTTTTTTTTTTTTTTTCCTGAAAGAAAGATGAAAGACGTGTAAGTAGGAAAGAAAAGAGTAAAAGGGGGCGGGTGGGGGGACGAGGAGGGGGAAATGTGCTACTGTATCTCCGCTTCCCTGCGCTTCCCGGTGGTTCTGTGCGAGATCTGGCCTTGTTTTCACTCCATGCGTTCAAAGGAAAGTTTGTGAGTGAACCGGGTTTCCGTACTTCTGTCATTTTTTTAGCACGCTGCTCATTTTATTTCTTCGTCAAACTCCACCCTCTCCTTAAAGCCTGCATACAAATTGCGATTTATAACCTATTTACCGATCCTTCTCATTTTAGCAGAATTCCTAGCCTGCATCTGGCAGTGGGCTCCTCACCATTTCCAAGTGCTCTTTTATTTATTTGTTTGTTTGTTTGTTTCCCCCCCTCTCCCTTCCATGAGTTGCTGTGGTTTTCCTCGCTTTTAGGCTCGTTCCTCGTGTAGGAAGATTTCCTGCCCTTCTTTCTCCTCGAAATGTGCTTCTCGGTTTACAGTGAAAGTTTACCCTGTGACTATCGTTAAAGATGCCTGAGAGTCACACCAGCGAAACAAGTCGGTTTTGTGGACTGGGGATTACTACTGCCTTAATTGGTTTTGAAATTGTTATTTTGTATGCCACGAGAAAAGGAACGAAGGTGCTCCAGATATGAAAGAGCTCGCAAATATGACGACTTCATTGGTAGCTTCAGGGGCTGTTGGTAGGCGTCTGGGAGAGGGAAAAAAAAAAAAAAATGGAAGAAGGGGGTGAAAAAACGCATAGATTTGTGTTCGCAGTTAACTGATAAATAACTGCCAAGTTTAAAAGCAGATCCAAGAGGCAGAGGTGGGCTGGAGGGCAGGAGCAGAAAGGTCCGGCCCGGGAGACTTGCAGGGCTCGGTGGGGAACGGACATGGCTCTGCTAAATGGGAATAAAAGAGAAAGTTGGCGAAATGTGCCACGCCAGAAAGATGAATTATCTGCGTGCGAGCCCGTGTGTGTGTGTGTGTGTGAGCGTGTGCGTGCTCGTGTGAGCGTGAGCGTGTGTGTGAGTGTGAGCAGAAATAAGCCTGAGTAGCCGTATCTTCTCCTTAAGTTACCTTTGTTTACATGGCATGCGGCAGAAAACGCTGGCACTGATGAAGTAAAACACACACACACTTAAAAAAAAAAAAAAAAAAAAACTTTGGTCAGCTTTCGGGACTCGAGGCATGCTTACGCTCTGTGTGGAGATGGTTAATGAATCCAGTGTTTTTGCAGTTGCAAGCTTGTGCATTCACTGTGCAACGCTGACTGCAGGCTTTTGCAGTGGCAACAGCGCATCAAAGATATTAATTACACCGTCCCCTTTTTTTTCCACGAATGTTTGGCTATTGTAAGTTCGGACCTTTTTGTTTTATTTCCCCCTTCCCTTGATAATATTTAATCTTTCTCTTCCTTTTAGCAGGGAGAACTTTGCTGGGCGGGGGAGGGGGGTCCTCTATGGAAAGCTTGTTCTGTGTAATAAAGTTAGCAGTGGGGATCTGGGGGGCTGCGACCTGTTCCAGTTTTAAGGGTAACGATATGGTATTTTTGAAGAATATGGACGCGTTTATTTTTATGATTTTTATTTAAAAAAAAAAAAAAGCAACACAGCAGTTCACTTGTAAATCTCAGTGCTACCAGGGCAATCGGCTGGGATCCGCAACAGAGCTTGGCTATATTTTTAACAGCTGGCTGTGATTTTTAACCCCACTTTCTTACCACCCGGAGGATTCCTTTGATTTTATTTTTACGTGTGGGGCTGCCTTTTGTTGCGAGAGGGGAGGGGGACACAGCGGCGGTGGGGGGTTGGGGAGGGATGGGGGGGTGGCGGATTTGTCTTGTTTGCCTTGCTTCT
The DNA here is from genome assembly GCF_040182565.1 of Anser cygnoides. Classification (NCBI taxonomy): domain Eukaryota; kingdom Metazoa; phylum Chordata; class Aves; order Anseriformes; family Anatidae; genus Anser; species Anser cygnoides. Next base: position 2,429,540 of record NC_089912.1, on the reverse strand, counting down.
TTTTTTTTTTTTTTTCTCTTTTCTTTCTGTTTTAATCTGTGTTTATTTTCGTGAAGCCTGTCTGCTGTATTGGGGGGCGGGGGGCGCTTGGCTGCCGCTGCTGCGCTGGGGGTGCCTGAGCCGGGGCTGGGGTCGCGGCCGGGGCCGTGCCGTGCCGTGCCGTGCCTGGCTGGGGGGCGATGCAGGTCGGCCGCAGCTGCCCGGCTCCGCATGCCTCTGGCTGTGTGTGCCCATGCGTGTGCCGGGGGGGAGAAGCCCGGCATTGTCTCCGGCTGTCTGGCAGCGCCGCCGGGGCGATGCCCGCGAGCCTCCTGGATGCACATTTCCTCTCCTTCTCTCCTTGTTTTTGTCAGCGGTTCAGCGAGGAAGAATGCCGCCCACCCAGCCCAACCCCGGCCAGTACGCCCTGACCAACGGGGACCCCCTGAACGGGCACTGCTATCTCTCGGGATACATCTCCCTGCTGCTGCGGGCCGAGCCCTACCCCACCTCCCGCTACGGCAGCCAGTGCATGCAGCCCAACAACATCATGGGCATCGAGAACATCTGCGAGCTGGCCGCCCGCCTGCTCTTCAGCGCCGTCGAGTGGGCCCGCAACATCCCGTTCTTCCCCGACCTGCAGATCACAGACCAGGTGGCCCTGCTGCGGCTCACCTGGAGCGAGCTCTTCGTGCTGAACGCGGCGCAGTGCTCCATGCCCCTACACGTGGCCCCGCTGCTGGCCGCCGCCGGCCTCCACGCCTCCCCAATGTCCGCCGACCGCGTCGTCGCCTTCATGGACCACATCCGCATCTTCCAGGAGCAGGTGGAGAAGCTCAAGGCGCTGCACGTCGACTCGGCCGAGTACAGCTGCCTCAAAGCCATCGTCCTCTTCACCTCAGGTGAGCGCCGGGACAAGAGGTTTGGGGCGCGCCGAGATTTGGGGCGGGGGGCGGCGGGACGGAGGCGATGCACGCGGGGGTCGCGGCGGGGAGCGCGGGGACACGGCCCCGGGACCCCGCCTCGCCCCCTCGCAACCCCCCGGCAGAGCCCAAACGTCCCAAACACACGCGGGCGTGCACCGGGCCGAGCGGAGGCGGCGGGAGCGTGCGTGCGTGCGTGTTAACAATTTTTTCTGATGATAGATGGTTCAAATTAACCGGCAGGAAAGTGCATTAACATCGCCTTTGAAGTGCTCTGGTTGTAGCCTATAAGAATATCATACATCTTCTATTATTGTAACCTGCGAGAGAGAAATTTATAAACATCAAAGACGAACGATGCGGTGGAAATATAGGCAGTGGAAGCGAGGCGAGATAAGAGGCCTCGCAACGTCATTTTTTAATTATTATTCTAATTATCGCCACGATGGGGCTAATTGCCACTTTTTCTACTTGTTTGTTTTTCTTTTCTTTCATTTTTTTTTCCCTTCTTTTTTTCCCCTCTCCCCTTCCTCTGTCTCTTTTCTGTCCGGTTTGTTGTTGTTTGGTTCGAGCCTTATTATTATTATTATTTTCCATTTTGCTGCCTGTTGTATTATTTTTATCCTTTTTTTTTTTTTTCACCCTGGTCTTCTCACTTACTGATAACTAAATATTCCCAATAAATCTGACTTAAAACTAGGCCGAAGCAAAATTTAAAGCATTCCTGAACAAAGATGGCAAATCGTTCAAAGGCCTTGTTTAACAGTAAGCATTTTATAATCCATCAATATTTGTTGCCTTTCATGCATGAAAAATAGTATTTACATTGTATTAAAATGACTCCTAAATTTGCACAATATTGTAATGTAGCAAATGTAGTATTAATATCGATTTGAACATCAGATAATTTATTTAGACAGGAGTATCTAATTTGTATGCAGGGTGGTCGGACACATGTACTGTGACTGCCCCCTTTACTTCCAGTGCAAATGCAGTCTCTCGGCGTTGGAGGGAATATTTCTTTGCAGAGGATAAAGTGCAGATCTTAAAACAAATGGAAGATTTACTGAATAGCCAGCTCGACATTTTAATGCATTTTATCTTAATAAGTCTTCCTGATGGAAACATGTTTTTCAAAAGTGACAAAGAGACCTGGCAGCATTTATCAGGCTGATTTAACTCTGGAACCTGCCTGCAGACTTACGTACTCTCCATCCCCATTCATTTCAGGGTGTTCATCAATAGCAGGGTCGATTGAAGAGAACCCTTCTGTGGTTCCCCCCCCTTCCCCCACCCCACCCCCGACCCAACTTTGAGAAATTATTCCCCATCAGGGAGGCTCTGGCCCGTGCCTCGGTGCTTCCTGCCGCCAAAGGCCCTGGGAAGGTGATTGCCCAAATGAGGACATTTTTTTGGGGGGGAAAGTGGGCATTTTCATATTTTTCTCTCTCCCCCTCTCCTTCTGTTCCCCTCTCACCCCTTTCCTTTACCTTCCTCAGATGATCGACCTTGGCTGGAAAGGCAGTTAGAGGCTTTAGATGAGCCCCTCATTTACATATATTAAAAACAAATGTAATAATTAAATGTTTACGAGGGGGAAGCCTGTTCCAACAATGGAATGGGGCGTGAATGAGGTTTAGAAAGGGAACAATAATATTATTTTGGAGCAGGATCGCATGGGGCATCTCAGAAAATGGAAATACAGCTGTCAGGAGTAATCTACCCCTTACCCCCATCCGCACATTTCCACTTTTCACTAAACTTGTTTTGATTGCTTAGCCAGAGGGGAATTCATGGGAAGCCTTTCTCAAAGTCATCCAACTTTTAAACAAACTTTGACTGATGGAAAAGACATTTTTAGGCATATTGTCCTAAGTCCTTTGCTAAGGACTTAGTATTTAAAGCTGGCATGGGTTTCTCCTGTTGTGGTTTTTACATTTGGGCTCCGGATAGTATATTTAATCCGTAAAATTCTGGACACCATCCAACGACTGGGTCGTGACCCAAAACCTGCTCCTTTTCTTGACTCTCTCTCCCTCTCTCTCTTTCTGCCTTCTTCTTCTTATCTCTCTCTCTCTTTTTTTTTTTTTCCTTTGGAGTTATTAATTCCTGCATCTACCTTTTCTTCGTCATAAATAAACGTTTCCAGGAAGGGACCAAGCTAAATAACATAAATCCAATAAATCTATTTGCAGCGCAATAAGAACTTTGATTTCTAGTTAGATGCCAGCTGATTACATCTATATTTTCTGAACACTAAACTCTTCTGAAGGCGTAACATGAAATACATTCCCACTACTACAAAGAGGAAGGCTGGAGTGTGCTGAACAGTAATGGTTATTTATTTACATAATTTCTTTTCCATAGACTGCGGGAAGAAATATAGAGCTTTCCCATATTGACACACTGCCATATGAAAAAGTGAGGCACACAGAATTTTCACATTAGCCCACTTTCTGAGATGGGATAATAATTCACCTTCGGTAAATATGTATTGCATTATTTCTTCCATGGATTGCGCTTCTCTGGACTCAATAATCTAATCGAGCTGTGCATCCCTTAATTATTATTATTTTTAATCCTGTTCTAGAGGGAGAATTAAGCCTTCCCACCACCACCTTTAAGGATAAAATAAAATCCAAATAGACACATATGCCAGACTATTAAAAATAATTAAAATTCAATAGATATTATCGGCACGAGAAAAATCATACGCGCTTGGCGGCATAATGCAAATCCCAAGGCGTATTTTTCTCCTTCTCCTGCCTGCCGCCCTTCTAGCCATCAACTACCCCATCTACAGCGTCCGGTGACCTGCAGTATAGGTGCACTTACCATAAATATCTGATAAATATTTTACTGACCTTAAGGAGTATGACATATGGGGCATAAAGAAAAAGCCCTGCTAGGGTGTCAGTAAGACCCTTTCATATTGCATTGTTTGGAAGTTGAATAGGATCCTAATGCATAATGGGTAGATAATGCATGTAAAATAGCAAGATATATGTAAATATGGAGTGTGATTTGTGGCAATCAACATATGAACAGGCCTGTGGTTTTGATATATATTGCAAACAAGAACAGGCCCGAGCGTTTGATATATATACATGTTGCAACCTGGAGCTTTAGATGTTGCAAAATATCATTGCATTAAAGGTACAGTATGGATTAGCAGAGCAGTCTGGCTCAGATAATTGTATATCTGAGGGATGCCAAGTCCGCAGTTCAGGTCAAAGGTTCCCCTCTTCAGAAGTTCTTGAATTATGGCTTGTTTTATTTGTATTTTTGCTCGAGGCCACAGTATTGTAGATGAAGGTGTTCAGAAATCTTTGTAAAGCCAGTTCTTGATATGAGAAGACATAAACTTCAAAAATCCAGTTGCTACAGATTTTTTTTTTTTTTGAATAATTTGTTGTGTCCTTCCAGGGTCATAATTCTACATTCACAATTTTATAATGTCCTTCTGGGGGGCCATTAGCATGCATTAATCCATATACGGATCTATACATTAGCAAAGTCTGCCTTCGATCTGTGTAAAACCGCAGTGCCAGCTGACTGCCTCCCTCTAATCCTGATGTGTTGTTGTTGTTGTTGTTGTTAATTTTTTTTAATAATATCTATTATTAATCTGCGGAACAATGTAGATATGTGAGCCACGGAGGTTATCACGCCACTCTTCCCTGACCTCAGTTCCCAGCCCAAGACCCCCAGCCATCATTCCTTGCACAACTACGCGTGCGAGCACAGGGCTGCACGTGTAACACGCCGATGGTGCACCTCTGCCCCTCTCCCTGCCCACCCGCGGAGGCCCCGGCCGCGCACCTCCCCGCCCGGCCGCATCCTGCGCAGTGCGCGGGGCGCGGTTCTGGACACCGCCGGCCCCGGCTTTTTGTGTGCGGGCGCTGCCGGGCGCAGAGCCGCCGGGACGCGGTGCGGAGCCGCTTCTCCGCGCCCTGGTGCGCAGCGGGCAGGCAGGGACCCCCCGGCATCCCCCCAGACCCCATCCCCAATCTCCCTGCGATGCGCAGCCATGTCAGCAAACTCGTTCTGTGCCTGCGCGCTCCGCAGTCGCTGTCTCTCTCTCTTTCTCTCTCTCTCTTTCCCTTATTATTTTTTTATTATTTTTATTATTATTATTACCGTTTCCTTTCCCGGCAGCCCCCTTTCTCACCGCTGTTATTTACCGGCGGCCGCTCCCGGTTCCCAGGAGCGCGGTGATGCTCACGGGGGGAGGGGGGAGGGGAGGAGGGGGGGAATGATGATGATGATGATGGGAAGGGGAGGGGGCGAGGTCGCGGCGGTTTTTTTTATTATCTTTTGGGGGGGTGGCACGGCCGTCAGCGCATCCCCGCGGAAATACGCACCGGGGGGATGGGGGTGAGCGGGGGCGACCCCCGGCGGACAGGTTATTGATAATCCGCGTTATTTATAGGAGGGGGATGGGAACTGGGGGGGGGGGGTATGTTGGGGGGTGCCCCCCTCTCCATGGAGGAGGAGGGGGCGCCGGCGCGCAGCTTCCCGGTCCGCTTCGCCGCCACTAACCGCTTCCCCCTTCCTCCCCCTCCTCCTCCTCCTCCACCTCCTCCTCCTCCTCCTCCTCCTCCTCCTCTCCTTCCTCCCCCCCCCCCCCCCTCCGCCGCCCTTCCGCGGGCGCGGTGCGGCCGGCAGACGCCTGCGGGCTGTCAGATGCGGCGCACATCGAGAGCCTGCGGGAGAAGTCGCAGTGCGCGCTGGAGGAGTACGTGCGGAGCCAGTACCCCAACCAGCCCAGCCGCTTCGGCAAGCTGCTGCTGCGGCTGCCCTCGCTGCGCACCGTCTCCTCCTCCGTCATCGAGCAGCTCTTCTTCGTCCGCTTGGTAGGTAAAACCCCCATCGAGACCCTCATCAGGGATATGCTACTGTCGGGGAGCAGCTTCAACTGGCCTTACATGTCCATCCAGTGCTCCTAGAGCCCGGCCCCGCACCCCCGGCAGAGACGCTGCGCGGCGGCGGAGGCGGGAGCGCTCGCACCGAGGGGCAATCGGGGTGCGGGGGGGGCCCCGGGAGGCGGACACTAAAACAAAAGAAAAGGCCCGAGTGGGATCAGAGGTGTGGCCGCGGTTGGGAGAAGGACGGACCTTGGCGTCCGTAGAAGTTGTGGTGCTTTGGTTGGTTTTTGGTTTGGTCGGTTTTTCTTTATTTTTTTATTTTTTTTTCCTTTTGGAGAGGAGGAAAAAAAAAAAAGATGATGATAATAATAAAAGACAAAAAAGCAAAAAAAAATAAAAAATACAAAAAAATATGAGTATTGAGGGGATATTAATCAAACCTGAAGGGGATACTGGATCTTCCAGGATTTATTGTGGACTGTTGTTGATATATGCTGTACAGTAACAAACAAAACAAAATGCGTTGAAACTGAACTGAACCTTGTGTAGAATGAAAAACAAACAAACAAGCAAACAAACAAACAAAATTCCACGCGCAAACACTTACCATGAGCATTGTTATTCATTTTGTAAAATATTAGTCTTTATTTTCATTTTTTGTAAAACTTAAAACATCGTATGCGCATAAAGGAAAAACAAAAGAAACAAGAATTAGGGGAAAATAACATTTTCCAAATAATTATAAAAGAAAAAAATTGTCCTGTGTCTATGTATCTATATCTGTTTTGTATTTTTTTCTGGTTCCAAACCAGGTTTCCTGTGATTCTATACTAATAATTTTTGATATAACCCTTTGCTTCTTATAATGAGTGCGATATATGTTGTCGAAGCTGTTCTTCAAGAATTAAAATTGAAGTGAGAATTTAAACAAAAATAAAAGAATTTAGCAAAAAAAAATCAACTTATCACCCCACAACCCATGAGTCTTGTTGCTTGAAACATGCCAACAGTTCACCAAAAAAAAAAAAAATGAAAACAACAACAAAAAAAATTTAACCTCCCTGGACTTTTTAACTCCTTTACTGGTGTTAAAAGGAGAACTTTAAAAAAATAAAATAAAACACAAACTTGTGAGGGGCCAGCCAAGCTGTGCAGACCACGTGATGCCCCCAAACAGGCTTCGCTGTGCCGCTGAGGCCTAGGTTCCGTGGGCCTTGGTGCGGTGCCGCAGGTGGGCTCCCCATGCTGGGACGGGAAGGTGGGCTCACTACCTACGCCCTGTACCACGCTGGCCTGCCCACGCTCGGAGGCCTTCTCCCACCAGCTGGAGTTCCTGCCAAGTTCACACCTTGCTGCCTCCCTCCAGAAACCATGGGCATGGATTGAAGTCGCCCTACGCCACCGACACCATGCAGAGGTGTGCGGGGCCAGGCATACCCTAGCCATAACCCCTGTTACCCTCTGCCCCAGGCATGGTGGTGTCTATCTGGCTCTTTCTGTTGCTTTTATTCTTTCTTTTTTTTTTTTTTTTCCTCTTCTTCTGTTCTACCCCAAGGCCTCATAGACCCATGAGTGTGCTCCAGTGTGCGTGCGCTGCGCTTGCTCTTGGCTGAAACATCGCCCTCGCTCTTTTGCTTCTCTCCAGTTGCTGTGTGCTGAGGGTGCTCCCAGCCCAGTCGTACCAAAACCCAACTGGATTTTGGCCCCTTGGGTGGTGAGCTGCTGCTGTCCATGCTCATGCATGTCACGCGTGTGCTCCTCCACACAGGAACATGAGTGGGAGCACCCCATGCCAGGCTGGGTCCCAGGTCTGTGCCCAAAGCCCCACTTCATTTCGTCTTTTTCTTTTTTTCTTTTTCTTTTTCTTTTTCTTTTTCTTTTTCTTTTTCTTTTTCTTTTTCTTTTTCTTTTTCTTTTTCTTTTTCTTTCTTTTCTTTTTCTTTTTCTTTTTCTTTTTCTTTTTCTTTTTCTTTTTCTTTTCTTTTTCTTTTTCTTTTCTTTTTCTTTTTCTTTTCTTTTTCTTTTTCTTTTTTTTTCTTTTTCTTTTTCTGAAAATTAACAATCATTTCTGTAATGGAGCTCCTTTGAAGGTAAAGGCTTCACAATGCTTCTAGCTGGTGGTGCAGATCTCTGTAACAGCTTTCAGTGCATTAATGTTTTATAGGATCTGAGACGGAGCTGTAAGAACACATACTACCAAGGGAGCTCTTTCTTAACGTATTAATAAAGCCGGATCTTTAAAAATAACACCCCCCACCTCCCCCCCGCCCCCCGCAGACATCTCCCGTGCCCTCCAAACAAACCCGGATGAGGTTGGTTTTCAGTTTGTGGAGTCGTGGGCAATGCTTTCCTTTTAATTTGCTGTCCTCCATCCTCTCCTTCTCTCTCTCTCTCTCTCCCCTCTCTCCCCTCTCCCCTCTCCCCTCTCTCTCTCCTTTTTTTTTTTTTTTTTTTTTCTTTTTGCATTAACAAGATCCTTCAATCCAACCCGCTTGGGGTTTTTAATATTCTAGGCGCAGCAGATCCGAGGCGAGAGCAGCTCTATACAGTAGGCACTTATAGCTGGATAATCAACATTGCGGGCAGAGGCTCTGTGGGAGCAGAGCCCGTCTCGGCGCCGAGAGGCGGCCTGGATTCGCAGGTGCTGCGTGGGGGCGCGCGGGTGGGTTCAAACCTGGGTGGAAACCGGACACGGGGGGCTCCCTCCCGTCCTCTCCCGCATGGGCGACAGCCTCGTCCCTCGCCCCATCCGCCCTCCGTGGGCAGGGGGCTCCGGCAGCCCCCGGGGACAGGGACATCCCGCCCTGGGAGGCGCTGGGGACGCATCCGGAGAGGTTTTTGGTGGGGTGGCCGGCCGGGGACCCGGCCGAGGCAGCACCGAAAGGCAGAGCAAACCAACTGGAACACGAACACACGCACGCACACGCAAAAAAAAAAACGCGCACACGCAAAAACTAATAATAATAATAATAATAATTATATATATATATATATATACAAATCACACACAAAACACAAACAAATGGGGATATCGGAAGAGAAAGACAGGTCTCAGTTTCTTCCAATGAGATGTAAATATATTCATTACAGTGTTATCCCACTGATAAAAACAGATAAACTTTTTCGTAGGTCAGAAACGTATTTTTCAATTAATTTTCATATTTATGAATAATAATAACCCACCGATTGCCAAGAAACTTGCAGGTGTAGAGGAGGTGTACGAGATGCACTTATTTCCATGTATGTGCCTAGAAAGAAGTGTTTCAATCCCTTATTAAACTTTGCTTATAAGACGGTATTGTGTTCTGAAGTGTTAAATACCCCACTCTGCGTTGTGTTGGTGGATGTTTTCTTTTGCCACATTCCAGCCTCTCGGGCATTCATATGGCGGCTGAAAATATTGTATGATCGCGTCACCGAGCGCTGTGTTGCTGGAAAAAAAAAAAAAAAAAAAAAAAAAAAGGCAACGTGAATGTGGAGCGGGTCCGGGGTCCCTTCGCAAGTTTCTGCTGACTTGTTCGTAAGCTACAATATACTGCTTTGAAACCACATCCAGCTACATTTCTCCTCCCTTGTTGACGCGCAGGGCTGCCCGCCGCGCTCCTCGGCCCCTGCGCTGGCAGAGGGAGGTGGGGTGAGGAAAAAGGGGGGCAAATAGGGGCCGGGGTGAGGGTCCCAGCCCACCCCTCCCACCCCATCCCCGCGCTGCGGCCCCGCTCCGGCCCCTGCCGCGGCGAAGAGCGCGACCTATACAAAGGGCCCTACCTTTTAGCTCCTCGCTAACTAGCTTGCCTCCTCCCACCGCCCAATTAGCCCCCCGCTAAATATTCAATCGAATAAATATTTGGAAATACTTCTAAGTGGAGGGCCGAGCCCGGGCGGAGGCAAGGGGGCTCGGGGAGGGATGCCCGGAGCTCGGCTCCGCTCTCCCCGGCGCTACATTGGGGCAGCTCCTCCGCCCCCAAAGCTGCCGCCCGACGGGGAGACGGGGGACGAGGTTGACCCTGCCCGGCCCCCCCGGCCCACTCGGGACCCCCCCGCTGCCTCCCACCACCCCCACCTGCGGAGCAAGGGGCGCCGCGCCCTCCTCTGAGCTCCATAAAGGGTCAGCGCCGCTGCCCCCCGAGCCCCTCCGCGACGAGATTTGGTTTTGGGGAGGGTAAAAGAGGGGCTGGGAGGGGGGGCTCTGCCGTCTGCGGGGCCGCCCAGGTGTGTGGGGTGCACACAAGGTCGTGCCTGGAAGCGCCCCCAGCGAGCGGCCCTGCCTGAGGTCATTCCAGACAGCAGCAAAAGAGCACAAGGGATGGAAGGAAAAAAGTAAATTCCACCTTGCCTCTTGCAAGGGAAGGCTGGATGGTTATGCCTAGTCGGGGAGAGGAAAGTGGGATGGCGGGTGGAAAGGGCTCTTCGGCTTTTTGCTTTTATTTTTCCTTTTCTTTCTCTTTTTATTTTTTATTTTTTTAAATTCCTTTCCTTCCAAATTACCTGCCATATACGAATGTCAGGCGTCCTCTTTGCAACAAAAGCCGAGCACTCTGCCGCCTTTGAAGCAGATTTTGAGCGGCCCGGCGGGGGAACCGGCCCCGAGGCGCTGCGGGCGAGGCGGGGACGGACACACGGACGGCGGACGGACCGACAGACGGAGGCCAGGGCTCGCCCCGGCCCCTCCACCGACAGCGGCCAGGCGCGCAGCCATTCACAGGCGATGTCCCCTCATGTGCGTGCACGGCTATTACGGACACTGTTGACATGCTTCCTCCGGTTTCATGGAGCATTTTGACTATTCAAAGGGTTGGTTCTCGAGTCTCGGAACAGTAGGTTTGGGGTGGGTGGGGTTTGGGGTCGGTTTTTGTTTGGCTGGGTTTGGGTTTTGTTTTATGGTGGGTTTTCCTTCCTCTCTCTCTCTCTCTTTTTTTTCTCTTTTTCCTTTTTTTTTTCCTTGTTTTTCCCCAGACCCTGGTCCACCCCGTGCTTCAATGGAACAGACAGAAGTGGGTCTCCACCACCCTTGCCCACTTTTCTCCCAGTCCCTTTCCATCCTGGAGCCAATTTCATAAATGGCGTGATCTCCACTAAACGTGTCTATATATTTGTTTTAAATGGCTCCCTTTATAATTGGCTTCACTGTCACTGACATTGACATGAGATTTTTTTTTTTTTCCTATACTTCCCCCCCCCCCCCCCCCCCCCCAGCTTTTTTAATCCCCAGTGGGTCAGAGCGGCTGAGGATGACTATTCCGCAGCAATGCCGGAGCGCAGCGAGAATTACAAATAAGTAAATGTCAAAAGCCACAACTCACGGCGGCCGCAGGCAGTCCCCTCGCCCAAGAGAGGCTGGCCCGGACACCTTGCAGACCTGCCAGGTTTCCCAGCGCCGGTGACGTGGGGGATCCCTCCTGGCAAAAAGAGTTTTAGAGGAAAGGGGATAGAGAGGGGAGGAAGGGAGGGAAGGTAGTAGGGGGCAGAGAAAGAAAAATAAAGGGTAAAAAGAAAAAAAAAAAAAAGATTAGGAAGGGAGGAAGTGAAGGAGGGGGGAGATTTGAGAGCACAAGTGGAAACTAATAAAACTCTTGTTAAAGTGCTTGCTCAGGATCCATGGCGTCACCAGGTCTTTTACTTAGGAAGCCAAAGAGTTTTATTCCTAAATGAGTTAAAGAGCCATTTACCTCTGTCGTGTTCTATTCATCAAGCCACAAGTCAAGAGTCCCTAACATGAAACTATTTGTTTGCTTACACAACCAGCTGGGTGCAATTTCACGTCTGAGATATCTATCTGAAAGCGCCTCTCATTTATTATCCTTACTTGTCAGCGAATCCATTTTCCAACTTTCTCCCCACAACCCCCACCCCCCCCAACCCTTCGTCACTCATTGAAGGCTCCGGGCTTAAATGCTCCCTTAAATATTTCAGCACCTACCCCTGCTCTCCTCTGACCATGTCCGGCGCAAACACCGGTGGAAAACCCTAAAACTGCGAGGACCAGGATGGTGAGAGCTGGCTCCCTCACTACAGCTCCTGCTCCTCCCTACCTTCTTCTCCTTTTCCCCTGAGGCCTGAGGGCAGAAGGCTTCCCCCCCATCCTCATCCCCATCCCCATCCCCGCCCCCATCCCCATCCCCAATCCCAATCCCATCCCCATCCCCATCCCCATCTCCATCCCCATCCCCATCCCCATCCCCATCCCCATCCCCATCCCCATCCCCATCCCCATCCCCATCCCCATCCCCATCCCCATCCCCATCCCCATCCCCTTTCCTATTTTTTTAAGTACTCCTGAGGCTGTGGCTTGTCCTGCCAGACATTTTCCCACGGGTGCAAGGTGCAGCCACCGGGGAAGGGGAAGGGGAAGGGGGAGAGGGGAGGGGGAGGGGGAGGGGAGAGGGGGAGGGGGAGGGAGAGGGAGGGGAGGGGAGGGGGAGGGGAGAGGGGAGGGGAGGGGAGGGGAGGGGAGGGGAGGGGAGGGGAGGGGAGGGGAGGGGAGGGAAGGGAAGGGAAGGGAAGGGAAGGGAAGGGAAGGGAAGGGAAGGGAAGGGAAGGGAAGGGAAGGGAAGGGAAGGGAAGGGAAGGGAAGGGAAGGGAAGGGAAGGGAAGGGAAGGGAAGGGAAGGGAAGGGAAGGGAAGGGAAGGGAAGGGAAGGGAAGGGAAGGGAAGGGAAGGGAAGGGAAGGGAAGGGAAGGGAAGGGAAGGGAAGGGAAGGGAAGGGAAGGGAAGGGAAGGGAAGGGAAGGGAAGGGAAGGAAGGGAAGGGAAGGGAAGGGAAGGGAAGGGAAGGGAAGGGAAGGGAAGGGAAGGGAAGGGAAGGGAAGGGAAGGGAAGGGAAGGGAAGGGAAGGGAAGGGAAGGGAAGGGAAGGGAAGGGAAGGGAAGGGAAGGGAAGGGAAGGGAAGGGAAGGGAAGGGAAGGGAAGGGAAGGGAAGGGAAGGGAAGGGAAGGGAAGGGAAGGGAAGGGAAGGGAAGGGAAGGGAAGGGAAGGGAAGGGAAGGGAAGGGAAGGGAAGGGAAGGGAAGGGAAGGGTCTCACCCAAACTGCCCAGGCTCTTTATGGGGGAGAGGGACAAGTTGTCCCCGCTGGACCCATTTTGGGGTGTGAGCGCCGGTTGGCCGAGGGGGCATATTGGGACCGAGGGCCAGGGTGTGAGGAGGGATGTCAGCGTCTTTTCTCCCACCCCACGTGGGTTCCATCAGAAATACAAAGCCGCTACGTCAAAACGGGCCCGATCAGGTTTTAAACGTGATTGTGAAGAAGGAAAACAATTAACAAAAGGGACAGTGGGAAATTGTTTCTCCCCTCCCTTCACTTACCCCCGATTTTGAAAAATCAGGATAATGTGAGTAGTGTTTCAAAGCAGGACAGTCTAGCTGACAAGAGACTCACTGCTGGTAATCTCAATGATGGCTGTATAATAGTGTATATACATCTCCTTGTCTGCGCAGGCCTCCGTCAAGCTTATAGCAATGGATCAAATCCAAAACTACAGGGTATAAAATATCCGCAGTTGTTAAAAAAAAAAAAAAAAAAGGAAGGAAGAAAGGATAAGAAAGGGCGGGGGGAGGCTCCTTGAAGGAGAAGCGAGCTGCGAGCTGTCCTATTGTGTTGGCTGAGGAAGACGTCCGCTGCCTGAAAGGCCGAAGACCGGCCCTAAAATCACCGCCCGGCCAACACACCGCGGCCTCGGGGATCGCGCTCGCTCCCCGCGGGGTCGGCGACGCGCACGAGGGGCCGAGCCCCACGCTGACACGCCCGCGGGAGCGCTCCCGGCCGCTTGCCCGCGCCCCGGGTGTGTCCGTGGGGCGGGCGGCGGGGGCAGAGCGGGCACACGAGGGGACAGAGGGGACACAAGGGGGGACAGGGAGGACAGCGGCCTCCACCGCCCTTTGTCTCCTGGCATCCGGCGCCCTGCCCACGACCCCGCCGCCGAACCCACGCACCCCGCGTGTCCGTGTCACCCCTCGTCCCCACGTGTGTCACCCCTCAACCCCTCGCCCCGAGAGTCTGGGGGCCCGGCCCCGCTCACAGCATCGCCTCCTCCCCGCCTGCTTATTTGCAGGGCGCAACAAGACACCCCCCTTTTATATATATATATTTTCGTGTTTTCTTTCGCTTTTCCCCAGCCGTTGTTTGCGCTGCGGGGTCGGGTCCGCCGGTGACTTCATTACACAGACAGACGAGCCTCCGCGTTTGCTCTCCTTTTGTCTTTTTTCCTCCTCCGGCTTATTTTTTGGGGGGGGTCAGGTAGCTTTTGAAGAGCTGAACCTGCTCTGCACAAAGAGCCAGTAAAGAAGGAGTTGGGACTTAGATCCAAAGGCCAGAAAGCGCTTTAAACTCCCAGATTTGAGCCAAACTGCCTTTCTGAGCAGCGTTTCTGAGGCTGGAGAGCCTCACAAACTTCCAGCAAAGTAGCTGCGGCTCCCTGAAGTGATAAATAAAACTAGTCAGGTACTTTTTCTTCCAGAGAGCCATACAAATTGGTCCATGTTGACAGATGTTTGTCACTTAGTAACTTCTTTCCAAGTTTTTTTTTTTTTTTCCTCCCTCTCCCCTCCTCTAAGCCTTCTTCCGAGCTTGCTTTGTTGTTTTAAAATATGCATGTCTCTCAGGAATGCAAGTCACGAGTCCAAACTTCGTGTCCAACCTCCCACAAGAAATGATCCTTTTATAGGGAACCCGATATGTCTCAATCTGCACTTCACTCAAAGCCGCTGGATATAGGGCACTGGTCCCTGCTCAAAAATAACACCGCCGAAACGCCTTTCCACCTAAAAAATCCCCACGAATGACTGCCAGGGAAGAAATACAGCTCCCGTAATTAAGGAAGGCAGCGGTCAGAGGGGAATGCAGCCCGGAGGAAAAAAAAAAAAAAAGGAGAGAAAAAAAAAGAAAGAAAGAAAAAGGGCAGAGAGGGAGAGGGAGTTTTTATTCCTGTGCCCGCTGCACTGGGCCGTCATTAGCAGCAGGTTTATCAGGATGAGCCTCTGAGGCAGCTCCGGGTGCACGGGGAGAAGGCGTCAGCTCATGACCAGCAGAGAAGACGAGAGATTAAGGAGCAGAGCCCAACTCCGAGAAAAGAGTAAGTGACCCTCAGTACAATGCAGGAGCCAGGGGACTGCCGGGCTTTGAATTGGCAGCCAAAGTTTGCTTGCAGGCGCGAACAATGGCGTGGGGGCAGGAGAAGGCGTGGGACGGGGCAGGGGGGGCCGGGGACTGCGGGAACGGGGTGGGACGGGGATGGGATGGGGATGGGGATGGGGATAGGGATGGGGATGGGGATGGGATGGGGATGGGATGGGGGCAGCGGGGCGCGGCCTGGCCGTGCGGTGCCGCTCCGTCGCCCGGTCCCTTATTCACGTGGGAAAAAGTAAAAAAATAATAATAAAAAAATAAATAAGAAAAAAAAATGGAGGGGGAAGGAAGGAGGGAGGGAGGGAGCGAGAGAAACTTCCCAAGTGATGAGAAGCAGATGAGCTCCTGCCTGGGTCACGTCTGCTGCGGGCCCTGATGCGAAGTGACGTCATCAGTTGCATACCCTACGTCGTCAGAGCGAGCGGGACGGGGTGAGGGGAGAAGGAAAGGGGAGAGGGGGCCTTCCCTCCTCCCCCGCCCCCCGTCGGGACAGGCTGCCCTCAGGACCACGCCGAACAATGCCCGAGTTGCCCCTGGCTGCCGACACCTTTCCCTGCGCGCCCGCACAGCCCAGCATATGGGAAGCTCGCAGGCCCGGCGCTCGGCGGAGCCGATAATGCATTATTTTTCGGCAATATTTACAGCGCCGCTTTTAATACGCACCAGATGGCTCGCGACGAGGCTACCAGCAGCCAGTGAGCTCCTCGGTTTTACTCGGCAGCGTTTTGTTACAATTACGCTCCATGCTGGGACCAATTTTACCGGTGACCTATTTTTCATATTTGCAGCATTTATTTTTTTTTTAAAGTGTTAAAAAACCTCCTAAGGCAGGGCAGGGCTGAGGCAGGCGGGGAGCAGCCGCTGCTGTCCCCGGATCGCAGGCGGCTCCCTTCGTCCCGGGTAATGACACACGGCCGCGCGTGTGCCTACGTATGTGCGCAGATAAATAATACATACGCATATTTATCCCTCATATTTGATCAATAACGCCCCTGTTTGTTAAACCCTAGCTCAGCGCGCTTGCCCTCCCTAGCGCTAAGCATCGCAGGCGGCTGATTGCGGCGGCAGCGCACCGCGTCCGGCTGCACTCACCGAGCCGAGCCCCCCGCGAAACTCCCCGCAAACACAGGGCGTTCCGCTGCCGAGAGGAGAAACCCAGCCCCTCGAAGTCCCCGGGAGTCCCTAACCACTGACAGCAGGAAGCTGCGGGTGATGCATTCCTGCGAGCTACACGCCGCGCTGCCCAGGGCAGGGCGAGTAGCCCTCGCCTAGAAAAAGCATCCCCGGGCTCCTCAGCCCGGTGCGCACCGAGCCGCAGCGGTTTTCTCCTCGAGTTTTCCCCCCTCCCCATTCTCTGTACAGCACAGCGCCTGTTTTCGGCGTAAATGGCCAATTTACTCCCTCGCAGGTGTGCTTTCCCTTACACAAACGCTTTCCCCACTTTTATGGGAACTGTTGGTTTTTTTTTTTTTTTTTTTGCCTCTCCTGCTAAAGTCACAGATGTTTATTTTATTGATATAACCTATACCTCGGTTATGCGGAGAATAATATGCCTCAACTAACAGTCATTTAGCAAATAATAGAGGCGCTCTGGATGCTTTCCAATGTTACACATGTACTTGGTCATAAAATGATATGTGAAAAAATTAACATCTGCTTTCCTAAAATAAAGTGTTCCAAGTAGCTTTTTATGAACGCTTCCCTCATTTTAAAAAGAAATATGTAGAGATAAACTGGCATCCATATGTATAGCATATTTATAATGGTTTTAGGATTTGAAGGTAGCTATTCATTGCATAAGCCATTTAGAGCTGACGTTTTAAAAGCTACTTAACCTCAGACATCCTTGAATCTTAAAGAAGGATTCCCAACGATATTATTTAAAGAGGAATTTGCTATAATTTAATTGCATATCAAGGCGGAACCGTGCGCGGGCACGGCCCCGGATGCTGTGCTCGACACCCCTCCAGCGCCCGGGATTTTCTTTACCTGCGCCCCCCGCACCACCCCCGAGACCCCCCCCTTGTTCGGGGAGGGGGCAGCGGCGGCGACCCTCCGCTGGGCGAGAGGAGGCCTCTTTGCAGGTGGTCCGGGAGCACCCCAAGCGACCCCCGCCCCCCCGTGTCCCGTCCCCACCCCACCCCCCAGAAAAAAAAAAAAAAAAGGAAAAAAAGGGAAAGAAAGGACTTTTAAATGCTCCCATGGCGTTTCGAAGGGGGTAACCCCCAGCCGGGGCGCTCAGGGTGGGGGAACACCCCGGGGTCGCGGCTGCACCTCGGGACCGGACAGGGTGAGCGGGTGGGGAGGTGAGGGGGGCAATACCCCCCAAAAAAAGCCCTTGCTGTCCCTAGACCCAGGCTGGCCGCAGTTTGGGAGTGCCCAAGCAGCACCCCAGCGCCTGGGGCCTACCCTGCCCTGCCTGTGGTGGACTCGCAAGCCAGGGCCGGCACAGGGCGGGGGGGTCACGGCCCCCCCCGGGTCCCTGTGACTCCCCCGGGTCCCTCTGTGCCCGGCCTGCCCCTTGGGGCATGGGGCAGGTGGGGGAAACAGCCCCGCTCTGAGTGACAGGGTGACAGTGGGCTCCTTATCTTTTTTTTTTTCTTTCTTTTCCTTTTTTTTTTTCTTTTTTTTTCTCCTTTTTTTTCTTATCTTTTTCCCCAAATGGCTGGCCAGAAAACCGCTGCTCATACGGAAATGAGGATTTCCAGCGCTCCGCTGAGCCCCCCTTTTATTTGCTTTGGTGGGGTGGTTTGTTTTCTCTGCCACCAAGGCTGGTCAAGGGAAAAGCGGGCTTGGGGGTTAGCAGGGAAAAGTCGCGTACAGTTCCTGGGAAAAAGAAACAAACAAACAAACAAACAAAAAAATCCCACACAAGTCTGACTGGGTTGGTAAAATCATTAAAATATGTTAAGTGACATGAAATTTGGATTTATGTGGACACACCGGACAGAAAGTGGACAGAGCCAGCAGGGAGAGTCACGCTTTAAGACAGGGGGTCTTTATTTAAAGATGGTGTATTTATGGGGAAAGAAAGGGAATATCTTACAAAGCTCTGGCTATACCCCCGATAACAAAACCTGTCACATCTTTACTTCCTGCTAGAAAAGAGCGAGTGTCCTCATTTGAACATCTCTAAAGTGATTATTAGATTCCTCTCCGAGAAATCGGTTTGTGAGACTCAGGCTGGAACACACAGCCAAAAAAAAAAAAAATGTGTGGGGGAGAGGGAGAGAAAGAAAGAGAGATTTGTTCACATTGTGTCCATCTCCTATTTTACCTTCTCACATACCACTGGAGTATCCCTCCGTCCACTGTCCTACCGAAGGACCTTTCGTTAGTATCAACAAGCCCTGATTTAAAATAAAAGATTTGCACTAAAGTAGAAAAAGGGGAAACAATAAGAAATCCGGTAGTTGTTGCAGTAGTAGTTACAGTC
Organism: Anser cygnoides; assembly: GCF_040182565.1. Taxonomy (NCBI): domain Eukaryota; kingdom Metazoa; phylum Chordata; class Aves; order Anseriformes; family Anatidae; genus Anser; species Anser cygnoides. The sequence goes on along the minus strand of NC_089912.1, from coordinate 2,411,216 downwards.
GTAGTACTAACAGTAGTGGTAGTAGTTGTAGTAGTAGTAGTAGTTGTTGTTGTTATTATTGTTGTTGTTGTTGTTATTGTTATTATTACTACATCCCACCCCCTCAGATAAGATCTGAGAACTTTTTTTCTCCCCTGAGAGTGTGAAATGAAGGACACAAAGACAGTGGTATATCAGTGAAAAGAAGAAAGTGGCCTTTTAATGAGAACTAAAGAAAACTAAAACGTAGATGAACTGTACCGTAAAAGCTGCTTCAAAGTACAGTGTAATTCCCCCGAGTTCAGCCATCACGTAGATCTGGTAATTGGGAGTTTACTGCGCAGAGGTAAGACAGCGTGGTGTGGATAACCCCGCATTTTTTTCCCTTCAACAATTACAGATAGGTTTCACAGGCTGTCTTTACAGAGAGCCATGAGACATTAGGGACCCTTTGCTGCTGCAAATGAAGGAAGAGCCAGTCAACACCACAGACAGGCAAAACAAAACAAAACAAAAAGCCCAACCACCTACCTGCGTGCGCCAAGTTAAAATGATTTCCCCCTCTCCTAATCGTGGTCCTGGCTGCAGATGGACTCCAACAGGGGCGATAACATCACCAACTAGCTGCTGCTACCTTTACTGGCTTTTGCTTCTTTGCCCGGCTTTCACTTGGTGTTTATTTTCTGACCTTAGCTTTTGCTGTATCACAAAAAGGCTCCACAAGTAACAGAGCAATAAATCCTACCAAAAATAAGACAGATTTCCTCATCGATGTGTAATAAAGTTAAAGGACATTGTTTTGTCAGACAAGCGCTAAGTAGAAAATAAATCTTTGGGTCTGGGGAAACAAAACGGAGTGCTGTTGGCATGTGTGTAAATTTACTTTTAAAAGCAATAAATCAATGTTAAATTAAACAGCTGGGTTCCCTGTCTCGGAGAACCTTCCACGTCGGAGGAAACCTCGCCGGTGGAGCCCGAGATTTAAAAACGTCGCCCCCGAGCCCAGCCCCGATACGGGCGCAGCCCCTGGCCCCTGCCCCGGTCGCGCCGCCGCTTCGGGACCCGCCGGGGGCCGGGGGCAGCCCCGGGGGGGCGCACGGAGACTCCCCCCCCCCGGCCCCGATCCGCGGGGTGCCCGTCACAGCCGCCCCCGCTGCCTTGCGCCGGGGTTAAGCAGCGTAACCTGCCCGAACAGCTCAATACTGTTATTATCTCTGTGCTAATTTCATCATTTCTGCATCACGGGGCAGATGCAGGGCGCGCAGGGCGCTGCCCCAGCGGGAAGCGGGGCTGCGAAAGGGCGGCTCCCCATTGCAGGGTGCCACGGAGAGGAAATGGGGTGCACCTGCTGGACACGGCACCTCGGGCGTTGTGGTCCCACCGCATCTCAATATGCTTCCCCACATACTGACGGGGATGGAGAGAGGGAGATAAATGGGGGGTAGGGAGATAAAAAGTGAAAAACAAAGAGAGAGAGAAAGGAAAAGGGAAAGAGAGAGAAGGTAAAGGGATAGAAAGAAAAGAAAAGGAAAAAGATTAATGACGAGAAAGAAAGAGAGAGAGAAAGAGAGAGGGAGAGAGAGAGAGAGAGAAAGAAAGTGAGAAAGTGAGAAAGAGAAAGAGAGAGAGAGAAAGAAAGAAAGAAAGAAAGAAAGAAAGAGAGAGAGGAAGGAAGGAAGGAAGGAAGGAAGGAAGGAAGGAAGGAAGGAAGGAAGGAAAAAAGAAAGAAAGAAAGAAAGAAAGAGGAAGGAAGGAAGGAAGGAAGGAAGGAAGGAAGGAAGGAAGGAAGGAAGGAAGGAAGGAAGGAAGGAAGGAAGGAAGGAAGGAAGGAAGGAAGGAAGGAAGGAAGGAAGGAAGGAAGGAAGGAAGGAAGGAAGGAAGGAAGGAAGGAAGAAATAAAGAAGGAAAGAAAGAGGGAAAGAACAAAAGAAAGAGGGAAAGACAGGAAGACAGGAAGAGGAAGAAAGAAAGAAAGAGAGAGAGAGAGAGGAAGGAAGGAAGGAAGGAAGGGAGGAAGGAATGAAGGAAGGAAGAAAGAGGGAAAGAAAGAGGGAAAGAACGAAAGAAAGAGGGAAAGACAGGAAGACAGGAAGAGGAAGATAGAAAGAAAGAAAGAAAGAAAGAAAGAAAGAAAGAAAGAAAGAAAGAAAGAAAGAAAGAAAGAAAGAAAGAAAGAAAGAAAGAAAGAAAGAAAGAAAGAAAGAAAGAAAGAAAGAAAGAAAGAAAGAAAGAAAAGAAAGAAAGGAAGGAAGGAAGGAAGGAAGGAAGGAAGGAAGGAAGGAAGGAAGGAAGGAAGGAAGGAAGGAAGGAAGGAAGGAAGGAAGGAAGGAAGGAAGGAAGGAAGGAAGGAAGGAAGGAAGGAAGGAAGGAAGGAAGGAAAGGTAAATAAAGAAGGAAGGAAAGAAGAAAAGGAGGAAAGAAAGAAAGAAGGAAAGAAAGAAAGACAAGAAGGAAAGAGAGAAAGAGAGAAAGAGAGAAAGAGAGAAAGAGAGAAAAAAGAAGGAAGGGAAGAAACAAGCCAAAGAGACTTGCAGTAACATTTTTGCACTCTGATGTACATAAAACATGAATCAATAAGTTATTAAAACCCTCAAACAACAAAAGCATTATTGCAGAGCAGAAAGCAGCATGGCTTTCTGTTATGGAATGTCTGTATCTGATTGAAAATTTTGAAGTTACCAAGTAAAATTTTTAAAGGACGTGACAATAAAGATACTTGGACACACAGCCGTTCACTGGTGTCAGTCGTTTCCTTCCAAACGCAAGGACAGGGCTCGGACGAGTGACTTGATGTGGCTCCGCAGCAGTGGGAACGCTCCAGATGCCCTTGCAGACCTGCTCTGGTGTCTACACACCACGGACGTTTTGGGTTATTTTTGCCGAAATAGAGCAAACACGAGGTAGAAGCATTTATTTACTACTTTATCTATCTATCCACTTAATTATTTATTTTCCCCTGGAGCCCTGCAAGTTCCAGAAAAGAAAGGTGACCCTTCACGGGACGGGAGCGGGAGCGGAGATTTAATGTTCGCTCTGCCTTTGTTTTGCTCTCTTTGGAAGGCGGATCTAAACACACAGCAAACTTTGATTGCTTGTTTGTTTGTTTGTTTGCAGGTAAGGGCATTTTCGGCTTCCAAGTTTCACTCCCGGCACCACTGCGGCTGTCACGCAGCACTTAGCGCATCCCGTTTTGTCCCCCTTGCCAAACCACCTTGGCTCTCCGGGCGCACCCAGGTCCCTGCTGGGAACGCGCCATTGTTGCGGGTGGCCGGGCCGGGAATTTCGGATATTTCCGCCCCCCGGCCAGCTCTCCGGACGGCGAGCCCTGAGGGCCGATGACTGCCAGCCAGGTGCGCGCCGACACGCGTGTGGCGCAGCGCATTCGCGCGGAATTAATTAGCGAAGACGGAGAAATAGATTATCCTAATAACCCCCCGGACAAATGAAGGACAAAGACCGGAGGGGTTCTCCCGGGTGCCGAGCGGAGCCGCCTCCGCGCCCCCCTCTCCGCTGCGGCGGGACGGGGAATGGGGCTTGGCAAGGGGAGCGCGGCCCCTCCGCGCCTCTCCGCGCCGCCGCCGCACCGTGGCCGGTTCCCGTGGCGGGGGCTAGGTGGCGCTCCGCCTCGCGGCACCGCCGCGCTGCCCGCCTACGCCCGCGGGGGGCTCCGCGCCCGCGATGCCGGCCGCGCAAAACCCGCGCAGCCCTCGGGGGGGGGAAGCGGAGCGGGGCGAGCCCGGGGGAGTGCCCCGCAGCCCGGCACAGCTCAAGGGGAGGTGGAAAGGGGGCGCGGGGGAGCCCCCCGGTGCCCACGCGTGTCCGCGGGCGCGGAGCGGTGTAGGCGGCTCCGCGGGTGTGGGCTCGGTGGGAGCGCAGAGGAGCTCCGTGCCGCGCTGCCACGAAGCGCGCAGGACAGTTGTGATGGGTTTCAAGGGTCGGGAAATCAAACACGGGCCTCTGGTCCCAACAGGGCTGCGCGTGGTGTGGGCGTTTTTGAGGATTTCTCCCCAAGGCGAGCGCCAGCACCCGCTGTGGGGATGGACAACACCGAGCTCTAGGCAGCGAGGGCATCCCTCCCAAATACACCCTCAGCATTGCTAGGGCTTCTTCCCAATTCCCGCATTTAAACAGTAAACGGCGTTTTGGGGCAGAAGAAACCCTCTCTTTGCGAGACAAACCGCTAAAAAGTTACTGGAGGAGATCAAACTGACAAAGAGCGGGCATTGTCTTAGCCCATCGGGCTGCGACGTTATCATCACCAGCGCTGTTGCTATTGCTGCCAGTAATTGAACAGGGAGGTTTCCATCATTTGCATCAATCCTGCAACACCTTAAGGAAAGTGGCCTGTGAGATGGGGAAAAGTAATAGTAAACAGTGAATCACCGAGCGCTGTCTTGCGGAGCGCTCCCGCAGGCGAGGCACAGGGAGGGAGATGCTGGGCTGCTCATTTCGGCTCATCTCGGGAGCGTGGCGGCTCCTTCCTCGGCGGGAGGGATCCGGAGGAGTTTGAGTGGCCTGATTGGTAAACTTTATTAGGGATTTCGGATCGGATTATTCGGATTTGGTGCCGTGGGATCTTTGTGGAGTCTCTCTCTCCCTCAATAGGTGTTAGGCTGTAACTAGGAGGCGCTGAAAACCTAAGGCGGAAAATTTACAACTTGATCAGATCCAAACCACACACACCAAAAAAATCTGCTACTGTTGCAAACATATATTACGGATTAAGTTAAGCAAATGGCTCTAGTTTTGCAAGGTTGAAAGCTGATAATGAAAACGTACATGCTAAAGAGTTTGGCTTTTGTTCTAACTCCAGTTCCTTAAATGCTAGCAAATCCCATTTACCTTTCTGAAAATAAATAAATAAATAATAAAAATAATAAAATAAAATATAAAATAAAATAAAATAAAATAAAATAAAATAAAATAAAATAAAATAAAATAAATAAAATAAAATAAAATAAAATAAAATAAAATAAAATAAAATAAAATAAAATAAATAAAATAAAATAAAATAAAATAAAATAAAATAAAATAAAATAAAATAAAATAAAATAAAAATAAAATAGGAGTAAAAACAATGCCCTTCGTCTAGCTGGAATGAGAGCCCTGGCACTTGCCCTTCCGGCGGAGCTAAGCCTGCCCCGAGCTCTGCATTTCTCTCCAGGTATTCGTTTCAGGCAGCGGGCACGGCGGGGCAGGCAGCACCTGGGGTCGCACAGCCCTCCCCGTAACCCCCAGCACCCCTCTCCCGAAGAACCCCCGGCACCCAGGGGTCCGATTCTGATTTTCCTGCCCCCTCTCCCATCCGCACCGCGGACCTCGCATGCTCGTCCCCGCCAAGCCCGCGATGAGGAAGACTGCGGCGGGGAGAGGGCTTTGGGGAGGAAGGCTGCGCCTGAAGGTGACCCCAACCCGCCCGCAGTTCGCCCCCTTTGCTGCCCCCCCCATCTCCCCTGCCTCGGCCGCTGGGGTGGGAGCGGGGGGTCCCCTCTCGCACACATCGCCTGTCGCGACACGGCGACAGGAACAAAAATGGGTCCGCTGCACGCCTGGAGGTGTGGGCTGGAGCCCCCTTTATTGCTCTGTTACTTGTGGAGCCCGGGGAAGGGGGCTGAAGGCCCGAGGGGGTGTCTCGGTGGGCACCGAGCTGGGGACGGGCCTCCCCGCTGCGTGCGGGGCCAGAAACGCGCGGCCGCTTCGCTGCCCGTCGGCTGGCAGCGGGGATGCGACACTGACAAATGGCCAAAAGGAGGAGAAGCCATGCCAAACGGCGTCGGGGGGTCACAGGAGCAGGGGGCGAGGAAAGCACCAAGGGGGTCCCGGCGCTCCTCCTCGGGCTGGGGGAGATTTGTTTATTCCTTTTGAAGAGAAAAGGGGGAAAAAAAAAAGTCTCCAGAAAGACAAATAAAATACATTTTGCCCTATTCGTAGGGGAAAGTTTTTAATGCTCCCCAAGAGAAGGGGAGCCCTCACGGGTCAAAATGCTTGTGAACGACCCTGCCTGTCCCGCGCAGGGAGTGGGGACAGCGCGGGGGGACGCGGGCTAAGGGGCAGGAGGGGACCCTGTTCTGGGAAGGGAGGCAGAGAATTAGGGATCTAAAAACAAACAAACAAACAAACAAAAAACAGGGAATAAAAACAAACGCCATGAAACGCAACAAAGTCTGGGCACTCAGGGGCCAAATCCAAAAAGTTGGAGTGGATCCGAACGAAACTCCAGCGCCTGCGTTTGCTTTCAAAGAGCTCGGAGAGCACAGGGCTCGGTGGAGAACCGGGGGTGAATTTTCCCGACCATTGTGAAGGCGCAGTGGGGTTCCAACTCTGTTTCCGTCTTCCCTTAATATATATACGTATACGTGTATATTTATTTATAAAGAAAGAGCGGAGAAGAATAAAGAAAGACGAGAAAAGAAAGAAAAATAAATTAAAAGGGTAAATAGAAAAAAAAAACATTCTAGACGAATATTCAGCGCCGCAAGACATCTAAGCCTTCGGTTTCGTGCGCGTGTGGCGAAGCCTTTGATGCAGGTGTCTCCCTCTGTGCTGAAGTCGTTGGGCGAAGCCCTCTGCTCTGGGGGGTCCGGGGGGAGGTGGGCTCGGAGAAATCGCCCTGGCCCCTCCCGCAGCGGGGTCACCCCCCGATGCCCCCCGGAGCCGCCGCGGGTCCCGTCCCGGGGGCATCCCGCACCCCTCGGTGGAGCGCTGAGTCCCTGGGGGCTTGAGGCAAGGGGGGGCACACACAGGGGGCGGGGGGCGACCCCGAGACCCCCCGGGGGGTCCCCAAACGACGTCCAGCACGGCGGCCCCCCCGGGAAGCCACGGCGGCGGGCTGCCGGGTGGAGGCACGGAGCAAACGGATTCGCGACCCCCGGCACCGCCAGCAGGACCCGGGGCCGGGAGTGTCCCGGGAGGGGCTCTCCGAGGACCAGGTACCCCCCCGGGTGTCTGTCCCCGCTGCCGGTTGCGGATCCGGGTGGGGCGGGAGGGGGAGAGGCTCCCGGTGCCTCCCGGGTCTGGGGGCTACGCGCCAGGACTCCCCCGGCGGAGCCGCTCGGGGCCGGGGCTGGGCCCCCGGAGCCGGGGGATGCTGGCACCGAGGATCAGGACCGGGCTGCCCCCCCCGCCCCTCTGCCGCAGCCCCGGGAGGAGCCGAGGGGGAGTGTAACAGGCAATCAACTTTTTTCTTTTTCCTTTTTTTCCCTCCCTTTCCCCTCCTTTTTCCTTCTCCCGCCCGGGAGCACCCGGCCCCCGAGAGTTTTGCCCGAAGTGGCTGCAGCGCAGCCACCGACCCCCACCTCCCCTCCCCCTCCCTCCGAGGGGGCTCTGATACAGCGGGGGGGCGCCGGGGGGCGCCGGGAGCACGGCGGACGGGGAGGGGGTGTCCCCCACCTCCCCTTTTCCCCTTGTCGTAGACCTCCCTCTTGGGGTCCGCTTCCCGAGGGAGGAGATCCGGGGGGCATCCGGCGACCCCTTCCCCACGCCCCCGTCCGCCACCGGGGCGACGACCCCGTCGGAACGGCGGGGACCCCAGATCCCGGGCCCCGGACCCCACGCCCCGGCGGCGGCGGCGGCCCCGGCGCTGTCCGTGGTGCTGGGCCCGCCCCGAGCGCCGCAAAGCCCGGCCCTCGCCGCCCGCCTCGGAGCCAGAGAGGAACCCCCAACCCGCCCCATCCCACCCACCCCATCTCATCACAATCCCATCCCATCCTAATTCTATCCCATCCCATCCCATCCCATCCCATCCCATCCCATCCCATCCCATCCCATCCCATCCCATCCCATCCCATCCCATCCCATCCCAATTCTATCCCAATTCTATCACATCCTATCTCATTCCTCCCATCCCACTCTATCCAAATCCCCTCCAAATCCCATCCCACACCTCTCACTTCAGCCCCATCCCACCTCACCCCATCACAATTCCATCCCATCCCATCCCATCCCATCCCATCCCATCCCATCCCATCCCATCCCATCCCATCCCATCCCATCCCATCCCATCCCATCCCATCCCATCCCATCCCGGGTGCTCCCTGACCCATCCGCACATTCGCCGCTTTTCGGGAACTTTGCCCCAGCCCAGGAGGTCGCTTTATGTCGGGAACCCGCCTAAAATGCCACAAGGATCCCCCCGCAGCCCCTGTCCGTTGCGGTTCGGGTGTCCCCAGCCCTCCCGAAGATGTACCCCGAGTTGGCTGAAAGTGCCAAGGAAAACCACTTCGCATCCAGATTTTATTGGTAACCTTAATGGTAATACAAAAATAAAAATAAAATCCAAGCGCACTCGAAGAGGGGAGTATCTCCCAAACAGCTCAGCCGGTCCCCATCCGAGAACGACCCAAATCTGGCTCTTAATTAAATTAGCAAGAACCTCGGTGGGAACAAAAGTAAGGTTTACACCTGCAAGAAAGGGACCGAAAACCAGGAAAAGCTGGCAAAAGCGATCATCAAAGTGGCAACACCTCGCCTGGTATTTGCTGAGAACCACCGGGCCAGTATTTACGGGTCCCGAGTACCGCTGGTGCCTTTTTGCACCCCACGGGGAACCGCAGGGGCAGGATCCGTGCTGGGGGGAGGCAATTCTGTGCCGCCTGCTGCGGTGGGCGAGGAGGGCTCCTCGCATCATCTGCTTCGCTGTGCAAAACAAAACTGCATTTCTTCGTGTGGCGAGCCAGCCTGGCAAAGGGAAGGCGTAAAACGGCCCCGGGAGGGGAGTGAAGATGCGCGGGAGGGGTATTTGTCTAATGGTGCCGGGGTTAGCAGCTTTAAGGAAGGAGTGTGAAGGCACAAGTCTGCGGACGGTCCCTTGCCAGTCGATAGGGGATTAGGTAGGGCTTGGAATGGAAATGACAAAAGACCCAGGCCTTTCCAGAGAAGGGTCAGCTCTCTCCTGCGCCGCGTTTAGTGGGAAATCACTGCTGCTATTGTCTCCGCCGGGACAAATCAGCCCGAGGAGCCGGCCCCCGGAAATATTCCCATTTGCCTGACCCCAGCTGAGGGGTCCTAGGGGCAGCGGGGGGCGGGCAGGCACCTCTCGCCTTTCCCACTCGTGTTTCACCTCCTTCAGGCAAAGGGAGAAGGCGGTGCTGGCGCGTGGGAGCCGCCGGGGAGGCAAAACTCGCCCAAAGTTCCCGGGAAATCCACCCAGCTCCCCCGGGAAAATAGTAAATACCTCCCCCAGAAATAAAAAAAATATAATAATAAAAATGACCAGGGGCTGAGCGCTGCTGGCACGGGGCCGGGAAGCGGTGCTGGCAGCGAGTGAGACTTTTGGGGCAGGGGTCTGCTGCCCAAAAACCGTGCGGGACCCCGGCAGGGCTGCAAGCCGCAGGTGCTCCCCCTGCAAAGTCCCAAAGTTAAACCAGGGCGGCGTGGACCGGGGCCCGCAGCTCACCTCCAGCCTGAGAGGTCCCCCCAGGTGTCAATGAAAACGTTCACTTCTGCATTTATTCGCATTTTAATTTTTATTTATTTTTATATATATCAACTCAAAGGCATTTCCAGCGGGCGAGGAGGGAGGAGGGGCTCCTGGCCGGCCCCACCGACCCCGGCTCCCACCACCAAACCCGCTCCTCCCTGCTCCATCGGGAGCCAGACTTGTGCCACCTTGTGCGGTTGTTGCGCGCTGCTGGAGCCACGCAAACTGGGCCAGGGTTTTCTCCGCCTCTGTCTTCACACCCATCAGGGGGAATAAAACGTCTCTAAGGGGCGAAACTGCAGCCGGCGGTCGGCGCGGGCTGGGCTATGCTGTCCTCGCCGTCACGTTTGGCCACTTTTTGTTCCTGCCATTTTGTTCCTGCCATTTAGGGGACCGTGCTGAGCACGGCGAAATTTAGAGATGCGGCAAAGCTGCTTGTTTGAGTCTACTTTGAAGTAGTAATGCTAGTGGGTCTCAAATCCAGATCTACGCACTAATCTCTGGTTTCGCCTTCAAACGGAGCTGAGTTACAAAGAGCCCGGGAAGATTTTGCATCTATTCAGGAGGCACAAAATCTTTAATTTTCTGAGGAGCAAAAACTACCCAAGAAACTTCATATAGCTCCTTAGGTTTTGCTTAGCATACGTGATAAAACATTGATTGTCGCAGTTTGGTGACCCATGAAATTTGGGGGTTAGTTTTCTCTTCAGACCAGAGCATATAATTATGCAAATAAAGAGCTGTCACTGATCTAGTGAAATACTCACAAACACATGCAATCCGAAATGGAACAGAAAAGTGAAAATTTGTGGTATTATGATGGTTACAATGATAAATGACATCTCCTTCCAAGTTTCTCGAGAAGTACATTTTTCACACTTTGTCGCGCACGTCAGGATGCTGCGGTCACACACCGCGGCGCACACACACACACGTCCCGCAGGATCCAGACACCCACAAATGCGTGCACAGGCACACACACACACACACACACGCACCCATCCCTCGGCTCCTTGAGATTTCGCTCTGCCCAAGTGTGCGGTGGATGCACACATTCTTGGCAGGTTATTTTTGGTTTGGCTGACTCGAGCACGGTGCAATATGTGGCTCCACGCGGTTTTAGATGTGACACTTTCCATTTGTACTTCTGAATGAAATTCCTAGAGAGGTTAAAAAAAAAAAAAAAAAAAAAAAAGGAAAACAATTAGTGATGTTTCTCGGGGACAGGAGAAATGCACTTTCCCATGAAAAGTAGCATCTTGTGACCGAGTCCCAGAGATTCACACCGCGATGGCTACAACCAGCGCACAGCAATGGGCGCACAATGCAATTTATTTCCTTCCCCCCTATTTATTATTTATTTTTTCCACAGCCCTGCTGCATTGGGGGTCCCCATGGGGCCGGCGGCTGATTTCCCCCAGGACCATTCTTTCCCCCTCCTTGGCGAGGAAATGTTGCTCTCCGACGAGGGGATCGGCCCCCGAACCCCTCGCCCCCCTCAGGTGTCACTCTGGTCACAATATCACGGGGATGTCGCGACATGTCCCCACCACTGGGTCCCGACGAGCTTGATTTCGGACCCCCCGCCTCCGCGGAGGTCCAGCCCCAAAAAAAAAATCGATCCGGAGAAAAACCCCGTGGACCCCCGGCCGCCTCTCTCGCCGTTACCTCTCCGCACAGATCGACGCCGGCAGTGTCTTCGCGCAGATCCCGCGCATCTTGCGCGGCCGTGCAGCACTGCTCGCCCCCCCCCCCGGGGGTCTCTCCCCGGCCAGGGGGCCCGCAGCTCCGCCGAGCATCCGCGAAACCTCCCCGCAGGCTCCACCCGGTTTATTACCGCTGTTATTTTACTCCGGGGTTAATCGGGATTAATGAAGGGCGGCGGGGAGGGCCGCGCACCCCGCGGAGTGGGGGGTGTGGGGATGGGCACGGGGGGGCTGGGGGTGAGGGAGCACCCCCGGGTCCGTCACCCCACGGGGGATTTCTGGGGGGGAACCCAGGCGTTTGGGAGTAGCAGCCCCCGGCGGTACCTGCTGGGGGTATCGGCGCTGCGACACAGGAGGCGGGATAAGCGCATCTTTATTTTGGCACAGAGTCCTCGGGGGGACCCCCTGTGCTTTGCAGTCCTTTACAGAAGCACAACCCGAGGCGAACGCGCGGTAGGTAAAAGCCTCGAGAAAAGGGCGGCTGTTACAAGAAGAGATTTTTTTTTTTCAAAACTTCGTTTCTCGTCGACGCGCAGACAAATAAATCCGTCCCCACGGCGCTTGGCACCTCGCCGCCTCCCCCGGCGCAGGTCAAAGCTCCCCGGGAAGGGCACAGAAACCCCAAATGCGCCCTCCTACCAGGGGGGGAAGGTCGGGGGCGGCTGCACACCGAGCCCCTCTCCCCATCTTCCCCCCCCCACCCCCAGGCTTCAGGCTCCCTGTAGGGTAAACCCCGCTAAAAAGAGGATTTCGGCTCAAAACCGGCCGGTCTTCCGCCCCGTGCACCCCCGAGGGGCTCTGCACCCGGAGGTACCGGCCCCCTCCCTGTCCCCAAAATAATTCCCGGACCCCAGGTGCGCCACGGGGAGCATCCCACGAGCGGGGGTCCCGAACCCACCCGCATCTTTTTTGCCTCCCCGCCGCTAACCACATCGGAGGCGAGGCCGGCACGGCCGGTGAATTAAAAGAAAAAGATCACTCTAATTTCGCTTCATCAAAACGAAAAGAGCTTAATTAGCGTGCTCGCAGGCCGGGCACGCTGTCAGGCACGTCTCGGGATGCGCGGCCGAAAGTTGCTGGCACCGAGGGCGGTGGTGGGGGGACCGGGGGGGACCTGGGGGGGACCCATGTGGGGTACAGGGGGGACAAGGGGGGACAAGGGGGGTCCAGCCCGGGCGGAGGCGGCGTAAGCAGGGAGCCCAGGCCCCGGGGATCGCCACGGGACAGCAAGTCATTAAAAATCCGGCATATTAAAAAGGAAGCATCTTTGCATTTAAAAATAAAATTTTTATTTTATTATTATGGGGAAAATGTGCCCCCATTTTTTTTTCTGTCTCTCTCCCTCTTTTTTTTTTTTTTGCTGTCATATTTCACAGTGTGATCCAGGCGGTTAATGAATAGGCATTTTTTAAGTGGAGCTTTCAAAAGGAAGATAAGATCCACAGATAATGCCATTGATCCGGCAGGAGGAGAAAATCTCTACAACAAAGGGGCTTTCCCATAAATCTGGACCAAACTTCTTCAACCCTCCTACCAGCAGAAAATGAAAGACTGAAGAGTTGATCCCACTTGGTCCCAGAGAAAGAGAAGGCGACTGACTCTAAAATCACTACTGAAATCACGGGCTTGTTAGTACTTCTGAGTTAGAGCCCTCTTTATAAAAGAATAATTTGTGGTTTGTTCTGTCTCAAACTAGAATGAAGCAGCAAAAATCCTGCAGGCAATGGGACCACGACAAAGCTGTTAAATTCTGGCATCAGCCTGGTGCAGGGCTATGTCAGGGCAATTAGAGCTGCACCACGCTGCACTGTGCAGTACCACTGTCAGCCTTAATCTGCGTGCTGATGGGCAGCACGAAATCCAAGTTACAGCCCACAGGAAGCACAACCAGTGAACCCATATTGCTTTGACAGTTGCACTCATCTAGAAATAATGCAAAACGCTATTTAGATGTATACATCACGACCCTATGCTCTAGGAAGAAAACAATCTAATGAGGGGCTGGGAGACTGCTCGCAGGAAGCAAGCAGTGAAGAGGTTTCCTTTCGTCCTCCTTTTACAATTCTTCATATTTTATTCTGTTGGAGCGCCGCATTGGGGTCGGCTTCACTGAGCTGTTCTTTGCCTCCAGGGCTTCACTGAAGAACCTGAAGACGGACGGGAAGCTCTTCCAGGAGGTCAGCTCGTGGCGCTCCGTACCTGCAGAACAGAGGGGACAGAGTGACCGGGGGATGCTGCATGCCACGGCTGGCCCCGTGCCCAGGGCATCATAGAGAAACAACAACAGCAACCATCCACATCCACATCCACATCCACATCCACATTCACATCCACATCCACACCCATGCTTGTGTGGGAGCCACACACCCTGCAGACTGGGAAGGTGAGGACCCTGCAGCACGGTGACAGCACTAACTCCGTGAAGAAAAGTTTGCTCTTCAGAGCTGGAGCACCTTGTCCTATTTTCTTTGTGTTTCCTATTGTTTTTTTTTTGTTTGTTTTTTTGGTTTTTTTTTTTTTTGGTCCAATACATGTGTTTTGGCCCAGTACATGTGTTTTGACCAAGACGGGACACCGTACCCTAGCAGCACTGCCTTCCTCGATAGACCCATACTTGATGAACCCATACATGATGCGCAGGCAGAAAACATGACCCTTTCCACTTACCCGCACACGAATTCACCCATACCTCATCGTTTTGGAGAGAACCTCTGTTACCTTGCAAGCATTTCCTTGAATGCCTCTCATATTTGCTTTATTAAAAAAAAACAAATAAAAAGCAGCAAAACAGCCCCCAAATGAAACCAAAATGCACGCCCACCCTCCCGCCGAGACGAGGAGCCAAGAGTGGCGGAAGAGTTGGGACCTCTTCCTGGATAACCCAATTATGCGGGGATGCTGCCGGGAAGTCTCTGGATCCTGGGCCTCCATTTGATACTTTAACATTGTTAATGATAATTCTTTAGTCTGTAATAGTAGGTCATTGCTATGGTTACTCTACAATGGTGTAACACTTCGCTTTCCCCTTCAGCTATTCGCTCAGACCCGGTAACCACATTTGTTGCTTAGCAACAGTTTTGTGACAGCATCACAATCTGGGGGTGACAACAATGAAGGACACGGTGGCCCTGGATGGCCCTGGAGGGGGTGCCACCCTCCAGGGATGCTGGGCACCGTGCCGCCACTGTGGTGCCCCTGCGGGACCCTCATCATCCTTGCGGGACGCACGTCCTCGGCACAGAGCCTCTGGGAGGAGGCCTCCGGTGGAGGCCCGGCCCTTTGCCTCTCCTCCCCTGTGTGCCCAGAGGCAACCACCCCATGATTTCCCCCAAAAAAGCCCTCTCCAGAGAGTTGACTGCTTCCCACACAAAGAGACGCCCGCCTACAAAGGCAACGCTCGCTGCACACACGCACGTTCCCACACCCCCATCTCCCATGTTTGTCCTAGGGAGACAGCTTGTGACACCTTGTGCAAATTTCCTGGGGCATCTTTCACTCAAACACTTCCCACCTCCGAATCCATCCCGCCATTTGCAGAGCTGCTGCGGTGGGGGGCAATCCGTCATGCCTTGTGGGTGCCCCTGACACAGCCCTGCAGGACAATGGCACAAGCGTGGGTTTTATGGAGGGGTGCTCCTTTGCTGCTGGGCCTTCTCACACTCTCGTGTCACATTACGTTCCTTCCCTCTTCCCTTCCTTTTCTCTCTTTCTTTCTCTTTCTTTTTCTTTCTTTCTTTCTTTCTTTCTTTCTTTCTTTCTTTCTTTCTTTCTTTCTTTCTTTCTTTTTCTTTCTTTCTTTCTTTCTTTCTTTCTTTCTTTCTTTCTTTCTTTCTTTCTTTCTTTCTTTCTTTCTTTCTTTCTTTCTTTCTTTCTTTCTTTCTTTCTTTCTTTCTTTCTTTCTTTCTTTTCTTTCTTTCTTTCTTTCTTTCTTTCTTTCTTTCTTTCTTTCTTTCTTTCTTTCTTTCTTTCTTTCTTTCTTTCTTTCTTTCTTTCTTTCTTTCTTTTTTCTTTCCTTTCTTTTTCCCCATTTCCTTCTCTCTCATCAACAACATTCCTCCTTTGTGAAAGGGCCATCCAGAAACAAAAAATGGCAAAACAATAAGTTTCAGAAGCCTCCCCTTCCCTTTCTCAGCCTTGCTTTCTCCCATGCACTCTCCTCTTTCCCTCAAGAGAGATCAGGCTCACATTCACTGGTGTTACTGAAACTGATTAACCTAAAGCTTTCCTGTAGCAACCCCTCTCAACCCACCCCTCTCAAAAAACAATTCAAGCTTTGAGTCTAGAGGGACTCAATGATTCAGCGGTCTAAAGCAATTTTAACACTCACTATTTTCCCTTTCCTAGTAACAATCTCACTGACAGATGAACAATTTCCCTGGTGATAAAATCACTACAATGGCTATTTAGTTTCTGGGATTATGACGATTCTTTGCTTGATTAATATTGCAATAAGAAAAGCTTGCCAAGTATCTGCCTTGGCTCTTTACAGTCATTTAAAGGTCAAATTTTGTCCTTACTTATTCACATTCAACTACTACTAAAGGGAGAGCCCTAAAAATTTAACACTGCACAGACTGTGCATTTATGATTTATATACCAAAGGCTTGGAAAATTAGACAGAAGGAAGAGAAGTTATGTCCTCAGGGTGATGACAGATTTGGCCATAAGGCTTTCGCCAGAGGAAAAATATTGTTGACGAATGTAATCTCAATCATGTATTTAGCAGTAGACAAATCTAAATTAAATGCATGAGAAGCCATCTATTTTTTGATTGAAAGAATCGTTTGTGAGAGTCGGATAATACGAGGCAGCTGTACTACAGCCGAGATACTCTAAGGTATATATCCTCTTGGTGCCCGCTAATTTCAATGGCCGTGATTATAAACTGCACAGTGCGGTCAAGCAATGGGCTGTAGCACAGGTACAGTGGTTCATGACATTCATTCTCGGAAAAATCTGAGGAGCATGGTGCAACAAAAGGACATATGATGGCCGCCAAGTGTGGGAGACAGATGGAACGTCCTAAAACAAGCCAAGGCTACTGCTGCCGAAGAATCAGAGCCATTGATCCCGCCTCTCCCAACACCACAAAGACCTGGAGGGGCAGTCCAAGGGCTTCCCGAGGACCCGCAGAGGAACGGGAGCTGGGGGAGCACCAGTATGGCACAGCTGGACAAAATGCAGGAGCAGCCAAGGGTTTGAGACAGCAGTGACCTGCCGGCTGCTGGTGTGCAAGGAGGCAGGGGAAATGGTGTTGTGTCAAGTTCAGGGCACCGCAGGGGAGCAGCACCAAGGCGAGGGCGGATCCGGCAACCAGGAGGGAAAACGAGCAATGACTAACACAGCCAACGGGTTTCAGAATCAATTTACGCACGGCAAGAAAGAGATACTGACAGTTGGAAATAATGCAGGCTTGATGATACAGTTGTTCATACAAAAAATCAGGTGAGGGAATACTCGCTAAAATTTAATATACAAATCACCGGGTCTGGATGACATGCATCTGAGGGTCTTCGGGGAACCAGTTAATGAACTTGCTGAACTACTGGCAATTATTTCTGAGAACTCATGCACAATCAGGTAGGCATCAGAGGACTGGGGCAGGGGGAGGAAGAAAAACAATGCTAATTTGAGAAAAGAAGAATTAAATGAAATCACCACACATAATATTTACCTTTGAAAATTATTAAAGTAAGAGATTGACATTTAAAAAAAAAACACAACCCCACAGGCGCCTTTAGGAGAACAGAAGCTGTAGAACAAAACAGGCTCAGATTTCACAAGAACAGACAAAAAACCAACTCGCCCACTTCACTGAACCACAGAATCCAGCAGAGAGAAGACGGGGCCATGACCGCGTCCTCCTGCACAGGCCAGTTGGACACCACGAGCGTGGGAGGGATGTGGGGCATCGCCTGCAGCATGGTGCCACCACTGCAGCACACCTTGCCTCTTGCATGCCCACCGTGCCCGCGGCGACCACCACAGTGTCCACAGGTCTTTGGTCCTGCGCCTCATCCCAGCACTGTCCCTTGCCTCTGGGTGGGCTGGGGCTGTCTGAGCTTCTTGGGAGCTGGCCAGAGTGCTTTGGAAGAGAAATAATAGGTGTGGTGCAGGGCTGGAAATAGAGCTGTGGTGTCACTGAGGGATTGGTGTTAGGGCTTATGTCTTTTAAACACGGTTATTAGTGATCTAAGAGAATAACAGGAGCACTTATTAGTTAGCTGGATGAATTAGCAGGTGATACAGAGAAGAGGACATGAAGAAAAAGAAGGGAGAGAGAAGAAATAATACTAATATTGATACTAATACTGATACTGATAGTGATACTGATAAATACTAATATTGATACTACTAATACTAACACTAATATGAATATGAATATGAATTATGAATACTAATGCTAATGCTATGGCTAATGCTAATGCTAACAAATATTAACACTAATATACTAATACTGATATGGATACTAATAAATGCTAATACTAATACTAATACTAATACTAATACTAATACTAATACTAATACTAATAAATATGAATACTGATACCAATAATTACTAATGCTAATATTGATACTGGTACTAATACTGACACTAATATTAATATTGACACTGACACTAATACTAATATTGACACCAATACTAATGCTAACAAAACAACAGCAATAACAACAATAACAAAAACAATAATATAAAAATAAATAATAATAGTTAATAACAGGAGCCTAAATGGGCAGGAAAAATGGAAGAGGGAAGAAAAGGACCTAGGAGATCGTATCGGTGCCTGCCGAGGTGGCATCGTGTTGCGTGTGAGCACGGTGCAGACGACCCCGGTGCCACGCAGGCCTCCCTGCTGCCTCTGCACCTTGGTCCCTGGTTGGCAGAGCCCTGCAGGAGGGACACTACGCTGCCCACCCGCGGGCTCCATCCCCACCGCTTGCTCCGGCGTGGCGATACCCAGCTGCGTGGCACAAAGGTGCCCCCCTGCCGCGCCTCCCCACTGCGTGGGACAAAAACCTCCTCCCGTGGTGTTTGGAGGCTGCGAGGCACAATGGAGGCCCCCCACTGGGCTGATAAGATGTGTGGGACAAAGGTTTCCCAAGCCGCGCAGGAGCAGAGTGGGACCTGGAAGCCTGTCCCTGAGTGGAGATACTTCTGCAGGGGGAAGTGTCCAGGTTGGGAACTTTCTCCGCTGAGACCAGCTGCGATGCTGGCCTCGGGTCCGGTCCCTGATGCAGCAGCACCTCCTGCAACACCATGGGCTTTGAAATGAATTAAGGTTGTTCTGCACCTCAGGATTTAGTCCCTGATGGAGCAGGCAGTGTCGCAGCTCTCCATGAAGCACCTCGCGTAGTGGAAAGCTTCTACCTGGCCTCAGTGGGAGCCACACCGGGAGGACCCTCAGTGCCACGTCTGTCATCCCAGGCACTGAGCCACACCAGCACCAAGCCTTGCCAAGGCCTCCTCCAGGGCTTCTGGGGCATTCACACGAACAGCAGTGCTTGAGCACTCACTAAGTGTGCTTTTACTCATGTTTCCACAACATAGAGGAGCAACGCCAAATGCACAAAGAGATGATGGGCCACGTTCCCTCTGGCCCAGGGAGGTGAATGCAGTTCACAAGGCCTTGATGGAAATGCCTCTCTTTCCTTGTCACGATATCTACACACACAGTCTTCACTCTTGATCCTCACGTATGCCATTGTGTAATGGTGTAATGATGCAATGATGCTCTCCAAACCTGCATGTGTGCATCAGGAAAAGCTGTATCCTACCTGCTGCACCTGTCTTTCTGGATGCTCTGAAATGACTTCCCTATCCCAGAGTTCTAACCAGGAACTTTTTAACCCCTGATTCCATCGTACGTTATCCAGAGTGACAGGTTTACCTATTTTTAACTCATAAGGTTTCTCCATTTACTATTTTTGGAGAAGGATCCCTTGGGTCTGCACAGAGAAAGTGAAATGTGCTCTGCAGAAATTACTGTGGCTGCTGCGACTGCTTTGCTCCACTGAAGTAAATGTCCAGATCTCAAACCCCCTAACAGAAGATCATCAGAAGAAGATCGGAGCATCATCAGTTGTTATATTAGGAGATTTAACAAATGTATTTGTTTAAAATCATTATGCACTTCTGACAGAGAGCACATGAGCTTCAGGAAAAAATTGGGGAAGAGTCCATTTGCCCAAGAGGTTCGAGAAAGGATGATCTTAGGAGCTTCTGCATATGCAGTTCTGGACATCTCAGTGGTGAAGAAGTGTTAAAAGCTTAAGCAAAATTAAGAGAGAAGTCATAAACCAATTAATGAAATGGAAGCAGTGATTTCTGTAAAAATAATAACAATAATAATAAAACCACACACACACAAAAGAACAAAATCTTGGTGTGTTTAATTTGGCTTAGATGTAATAGTCTGTGCAGTCATGGACATGATAATAATCTAGAAGTGCCTTGGTAGGGAAATTAATTCTTTGGAGGAACCAAGAGGGAAGAACCAGGCAAAGCTGGAGGAATGAAATACAGCTTAAGTAGAGGGCTTAGTCCCACAGTAAGTTGTTTTGGATGGAGTGTTCGTGTGAGAAAAATCGTGGGAAGCTGTTTGGCAATGCCAGAAAATAGACTACACATACTAAGGCATGTGATGCTTAGTTATTTCGTCCTGTGACACTGAAAACAGTGTTTACTTTTGTCGGACGTTTATTATCTGTAATATCTTTACTAGAACAACAGAAACAGAGCAGCAAGAATCCCACCAGCCCAGAGCAATGATTACCTCTGAACTCCATTTTTTTTCCTCATTTACAGCACATAATCTACTCAGAAGCAGCAAGTGGTTCAGAAAGGTAACAAAATATTTAACAGCCTCCTCTTGCCCTGCACACAACTGATGTGAGGACTCATGCAAAAACTGAGTGAGAGCAAGGTTTGCAAAGCGAGAAAGAGACTGGGAGCTAACACACCATTGCAGCCGTGATTTTCACCACTGTTCATTAGATATTAAGGGCAGTCCCAAGAGCATGAGTCATCTGTTTGCTCCTCTGAGCACTAACTGGCCAAATAAGCCAAAGTTGTAAGGTCGCTCGCTTCTGAGTGCAGGTCAAGTCATTTTCTTTTGAGCATGCATTATAAAAAGGAAAAGAGAGCTACTGTGTTACAAACAGGAGGAATCACAAACAGGTTAGCAGATGAAGGTGCAGGATGATCAATGGCGTTTAAAGAGATGGAAGAGTTTCAGAAACCCAGTGGTTTTAAGGGACTGGTCTTGGGCAGCAAACTCATCCTATTCCTATTTCTATATGGACACCTACATGCAAATCTCTATCATCAGCATCTACAGACATTTCTACATCTATATATTTACCTGTATTTACATATGAACATCAATATTCCTTGCCTGTCAAATATGAGATGGGGAGTTCACTTTACATCACAGGAAGATATTTTGGGGGTGAAAAAGCACCTATGGAAGCTGCAGGATCTCATCGCATTATGTAGCAATGGGTCAGGCAACAGTCTCTTGGGAATATTAAAGGTATAGCTGACAAATTGCACACATCCTTGAGTTTCCTTCCATCCAGCCCTGTTTTTTAATAGTCTGTGATTTTACCAGCTGTATTTAGACGACAAGTAGCACTGATTGTATTTGCATGGTATATCATAGCTCTGAAACCTGTTGATAATACACATCAGAGTAAACTTTTTAGATGTAGGTTCTTTTTCTTCTATCATAAATTAGAAAAAAAAACAAAAAACAAAAAACACCCAACTTTATAAAATTGCACCCAAGAGCACGCAGTAGTTATCATTTGAAAAATATCATTTTCTCCACCAGGGGAAAGGAAAGTTATAAGTAAATGAAGTTTTGACCTGCTTAGAAACCTTTCAGTTCCCAAGAACACTCATCCACCTGGCTTCTTTGGAGACCTCTATAATGCCCATATTTAAGCTTCGAGGCTCCCACAGGTTATAAACCTGGGAAACAGCAATGTATACGACGCTTCTTAACATGCAGCCGTGCCATGACAGCAGTCAGTGGCCTCTCCTTGTCCTGTGCTTCCCAAGGGAAAGTCCAACAGGGGTTTCTGCAGCTGTGCTCGCCACCGCTGTGCTTTAGGGGATTGGCAGCAGCCAAGACTGGGGCTGGAGTGCTGCCCTAGTGCGTGCACAGCACTTGACATTTACACCACACCACGGCAGTACCTGCATGCTCATTTAATTCATGCCAAATGAAATACTGCAGGGCAGATTTAAAAATCTGAGCTTATTCCAAAATCCCGAAGCTTTTCAGTGATTCTAGTGCTTACAGGGCGGAGATGTGAAGTTACACCCCTCGCTGGCAAGCTCTGCTGACGTGGGAGAGCACTACTTACGCAAGGAGTTTCATTGATTAGAGCAGGACCGGGTGTGTGAAAGGACTGGCGCTTAGAAAATAGCTACTCTCCGTGATGGTGTTTTATGATTATTTGCTCCTAAATAGTAATTGTACCATCAAACATCCGGATGGAGAATTAATTATTGGAAATAATTCAGAAAATGCTGATGTAAGCTTCCTTCAGTGAAGAACATTGCAGATTTGTAAAACCCACCAAGCAAATGAAATTATGTAAATCACCCGAGGAACAGCTGTACCAGCAGCATGAGCACGAGCCGATCCGGCTTTGGCGCTCCCAGGCACACACGCAGCCAAGGCGAAGCTGTGGAAATGGCAGCGCCTGCACCCAGAGCAGCGAGGAAGGGCAGTGCTTTAAAATCCTGCATTATGTGACGGTAAAGACACCCTGCCTAATAAAAATGGAAAAGGGCCCTTAATCACCAGCAGGATAAGCACAGACCTGCAATTGCAAAAAAGCAATTATAAAGTAAAACAGCTGAATATAATTTTCTCCCCTTACGTGCCAGAACTGGTGTGGATGCCAACACTGGCAATCACGGAAGTGAAGGAGGTCTTTCCAGGGACAGAAACGGCCCTGTGCTGAAGGAACAAATGGGCCATGAAGCGCTGCAGCAAATGCCCAGTGCTTTTATGCTTTCAGCAAGAATCTGAATTCAAATGTCGTAAGCCTGTAGTGAATAAATGAACTCCTGCTGCCCCCATCCCCCTCGTGGAAAATGTTCATAATAAGGAGCATTTCAAAGGGTTTTTGTTTTCTGAAATTTCTGCTTGGATTATAATGTCCTGTTGTATCTTTGTAGGCAGAGGATTACAGTCAACATGAGCCCAGACTATTTTTGCAGGTGCAGGAACGGCATTTTATGTACTGTACTTTTTACAGTTACGTTCAGAGGCAACTCAGTCTTGTGCTTCCTGCCACTGGTGCTCACACAGTGACTTTCATCACTGTAAAAAAGCCCTGCCTTTGAAACTCAACGCAACTCAACTCAACCCAACCCAACTTAACCCAACCCAACCAAACCCAAAACCCAACCCAGCTTAACCGAACCCAACCCAGCTCAATCCAACCCAACTCATCCCAGCGCAACTCAACCCCTCCATGCCTCCATGGTGTCTTCACCAGCTCCCAGCCTCTGCCTGGTAATTTTTTTTTTTTTTTTTTGAGGCTGAGTTTGTGCTGGTGAAGAAGAAAACCCCATCAATGTAGGCACTGCCTCTGAGACACCGGTGGTGCTCCTGAGGGAAAGCTGAGCAAAACACATCCATCCTCCTGCTGTCTGTGGCTGCTGGAGGGTGGGAACAGGGCAAGTGGTGGGGACATCCAACCTCTCTCCTGCTGGACACCTGCTCCAGGTGCCTTGAGCTGCCAGAAAGGACTTAGCGCTTTGTGTCAAGAGGTGAAATTTAACAGCCTAAACCCAAATGATCCTGAGCATCCCGATTCAGCTGCTCAGTGTCCCCCGAGGTGTTTAAGCTCTGCTGACACCTCTGCGCCTGACCTTAGCGCTTGTGCCTTATTACAGCACTGCCTCTGTACATGCTCAGAAACACCTCAGGCTTGACAGGGCAAATGCTTTCATGGGTCTCAGGCAGATAGAGAGACCCCTCCATAACGCTCAGTATGTACACAAGCCTCAGAGGGAGGAATGCCCTCTTCAATCCTTCTTTTTTTCCCAACTCTCTTTTCACTCCTTCCCCATTTTAATTCTGTTCAAGACATCTGTTTGTCTAGGAGGAACTTCTGAGTTCCTCCCCCCAAACTTGCCCACCTCACAGCTCTTCCCAAACCCTTGCCCATCAGATGCCCCTTAATTCCTGCTGGATCTCATCCACCCATCTAGACCATCTCTCCAGTCTTCATGGCCCCCTAATTCATTCTTTTTTTTTTCTTCTTTTTTTTCTTTTTTCCTTCAACCTGTTCTCACTCAGACCTTCTCCTGGTAAACATCTCACTGGAAAACAGAGCCTGAGACATGGTTTTGCCAGGTTTTTAAAAAACATGGACACAGGCTGCACCTACCACTCAGGGATAGTGGTGAGACAGAAAAATGAGGACACATCCATGAAAATACAGCAGCCCTACCCTGAATGGTACGAAAAATGAGCAGTCAGTCTACTAGGCGAGAATGATGGTTTCATGGGAAATTTAGTACAGTTTTTAGTGACTTCATGGAAGGAAACACATCTGTGTTTGTAAAATGCCTGGAAAATAGAGCTGGGCTACCAGAATACAAAGAAAGCATAACAAAACAGAACTTAAAATTCAAGTTTTGGAGTCATGGACAGGTTCTCTACATTCTGTTAAAATTTGAATTTTACCAAGTAATTACAAAAAAAAAAAAAAAAACAAAAAACAAAAAACATCTCTGTGGGAGAAAAACTGTGAAAAAATTGCTATGGTGGGAAGAAGAAGACAGTGCTGTTTCACCAGTGAATTCACACTGATACAGTCAGCGTTAACCTTCTTATGTAAGCGTGACCTTTGCTGGTCATTGCTAATGAACGTTCTTGAGAAAGGCAGGGGACTGAACCCAGACCGCGAGATTTCATGGGCAATGATCATTGTTGTGGGTCAAGTACAGCTGTGCTGCAATCATAAAGTTAATAACCTCTCCTACAGCAGCTTTACATATGGCTGTCTCCGAGGAATGCTATTTCTGTAACTCACAGCCTTTGGAGATGCTATTTATAATTTATAACCAATCTGAAGTGCAAAGATTTTTTCTCTCCTGCAAGTCCCGGTAATCGATACAGGTCTGCACCCATCACAGCCCCGTGACGTGAAGTGTGTGGCCGGGATCCACAGCGGTGGGTGAGCACCGTGGCTCAAAACCACCATGGCCACCCCCAGCATCTGGGCTGGAACCGCAAATGAAGGGGAAGGAATGCTCTGTTCGGGTGCCATCCCAGCTGTTTAGTGTCGCAAACTAAATTAATTGCATATTTGCCTCAGAAACACTCAGAAACTTGAATTTTTCTGGCATGCATCTCATGGACTTCAAGCTTCCATGCCCTAATTCATAACACATCAGGACTTGGTGTCTGATACTTGAAGTGCCCATAGCGTGGAAACCAGCAATTTAAGACTAAGCACTAATTCGCAGAGGCTTTGCAGATGTGAATTACACTAAATTTAACTAAGCTGAGTAACATTGCACTTCCCATGACTTAACCTCAGAGATGTCATCAGAGGGAGCATTCAAGATTAACAACCACGGAGCTGCATCTTGCCCCCCTTTACTACAGGAAATCATGTTTGATATGCTTCTCATGTGTCCGTGCCTCGCTTGGTACTTCTCCCAAGCAATGCAGCCCAGAACATCAACTGTGGCCCACAAGCAGTTTCATTTTGGGGAGGAATGGGACCGAGACAGGTGGGATGGAGACAGGTGCCAGGTGGGAGAGGAGGGGAGGACCAAGGGGTGAGGACCAAGGGGTGAGGACCAAGGGGTGAAGACCAAGGGCACAGCAAAGCATAGGGCAGCAGGGAGGGAGGGGAGATGGTGGCTGTACCTGAGATGAGATGAGGACACATGCTGTGACAGAGGGGGGGGTAACCTCCACTAACTCCCTGCTTGAAATCCCCTTCCCAGAGAGGTCGGCATATGCATGGAAGGTGGGTCTGCCACCAGCAACAGAGTCTGGGATGAATGTGGAAAGGCCAAGTTTGTGGTGGAAGGAGGAAAAAAAAAAGACAAAAAATAAATCCTTTAAAAATGGAAGACTCTCACTCTTTTTCTGCTTTTTCTGGCTTTTCTGTGGCTGGAGAGAGCTCATCAGGACCCAGGGACCAGCAGGGGGAAGGACAGATGCGGATTTCTCCTGGAGGAACTGCAGATCAAGTCCTGCCTTGCAACCTCAGGAGAAGCACAACTGGCCTGAAAGCAGACCCAAAAACACATCTTTCTGCTAACACAGTTTTCATCATCCAATTGAAGAGCTGAAAAGTTTGTAGCCACTTCGACACTTAAATAAGCTCCCTTTGGGAGACCAAATTTATTCCAAAATGAGGACTGATTTGCTACTGCCATTTAAATATATATATATATAAATAACATATATATATATATGCCACCAAGCTCCAAGTCTATCTTCTAGCTGACACAGTCACCTCCATTCTGAAGAAACAATGTTTGTTATCCCTACCAGACAGAGAGAGGAAAAAAAAAAAGAGAAAGAAATAGCAAAGCTTAATGACCCTGGTCCATTCTCATTTTGAAATACCGTCCTGACCTAAAAATTGACCTTCTGATGTGGAATCTTCTGACAGAACCGATGCTGCTAAGTCAGGCTCACAGAAAAAGCAAGCAAGATCCTTCATGTCATGGGAGGGATCTTCTGCCAAGAGTTCACTGGGTGCTGAAGAAAACTTGAATTTAGTCTCTCTCAGCGAGAAAGATGGTAAACCTCAAGAGCTGGAGATGGAAAAGCAAGAACCTGCCAGGAAAGAATATTTGGAAGTGGAAGAGAGATGAAATATTTAAATGAGTTTCAAAATTTGTTTTTTCAAGTTGTTTTCCTTACATTGAGAATCTCTACTTTTTTTTTTTTATTTAATAAAATTAAGACAAAATGGAAAGAAGTTGTCAGGGTAATTTCTCTCTGAAGAATTGCTGAACTGGAATTATGTCATCTTGCATTAAAATTATCAGTTATTGCCACAGTTGGCCCACAAATATTATATTAAAAAAGCAGGAAGAAAATCACTAAAATACATTTGGGGAATTCTTTTGTTTGTGCCCTGTGCATATCTTTTAATACTTATTGCTCCAATTTGGCTTGGTTTTTCTAAAACACTGTAGGCTGTTTTTTCAAAACAAGCCTAAAACAACTGTTGATATATTAGGGAAAAAATGACATGGGGAAAAACAAGATTGAGGTGGGAGCTGAAGTTTGTCTAAATGAGAACAATATCAGCATGCACAAATGCACAGACAAGCACAGTTTGACAGTCACTGCTCATAAAAGATCCTGCAAGGAGTTAATATGAAAACTAAATCTCCTGTAGAGGGAAGTTGGAGGGGAGCTCATATATAAGCACTTAAGGAAAACTTGCGCCGTGGCTGGAATACATGTAGCACATTCCCCATTAGTCTAGGGATACATGAAAGGTTATAACTACGATATATTGCTATATTAAATTACGAAAATATTTTTTTCAGTCTTTTGCAAAAAGAGGGAATCGGAATCTATGACTGACTAAAAAGCAACGCGCTTTCCGTCAACAACATACCCATCTGTTTTGACACGCTTTTCATAGCCAGTACCAAAACAACACGAATGCTTCACATTTTGTGCCTCTGTAGCTGCACTATGTGACTGCTCCTCCCCACAGGAATCTCACCGAGCGTTGCAGTGCAAATCCTCCACATCTCCAGACGCCTCGTGGATTTTCCACTGCAGGCCTACGGGGTTGCTTCTGAGCTGGGAAAGGAAGGGGACGCACAGGGCTTGGTCCCATACGGATTGCTCCTTTGTGAAGTCAGGAAAATCAGTCCCTGCTCAGAAAACACTGCCCCAGGCTTCGCACTGTGCACAGGGGTCCCGGCCGGGTTTGAGGGAGAAGAGTGACCTCCCCTCCCTGCAGAGAGCCCCCATGCACCATTGCACCGCATCCCTGGGATGTACCAAAATGCCCCCACTGGGGCAGGACCGTGACAGCACCTGCCCCGTGGCCCAGGGTTTCCGTCACTGATCCGAGTAACAACCACCTCAACTGTGACAATTCCCGTATTTTCTGTGTTTTCTTTAATAGGGAAGCACCTTGAGGGGATCATGCCGCTGCCCTTGCACAGCACTGACTGAGCTGGACTTCTGGTGTGCACACTGGTACATAAATTAAGTTTCACAACAGAAATGGTTCAGCAAAAAAAAAAATAAAAAAAAGAATCAAATAAATCTATGGCAGACAAGCTTAGCAAATCAAATAGATGCAACAGCTTTGGTACAGGCTGGGAAGTGCTAAAACCAAATGCTTTCTTAGGACACTGATTGCTTAATGTGGCTTTCTGAAATACGAAAAGCAGATACTTTTTAATTGGGTTTAGTATCCCAAATGGGTCATGGAGATATTCCTATCTGACTTTTGTGTATAAAGCAAGTAGATCCTTTGTAGTTAGGGATCTCCATAGTTTCCATTATAAGAGCTTGTCTTCAGTTGCTTATAAATTTTGCCAAGCTAAGTATTTGGGATGAAAATTCCCATGCTCTGTCTCTGCCTCAGGCTGATTATTATTATTTTTTTATGTTTCAACTAAAAGGATTTAGTCACTTCAGGAAATAAGATTGAGGAAAAACATGTTTTGCCGCTGACGGGGAAAAAAGAAAAAGAAAAAAAAAAAAAGAGAAAAGAAAATAAAGCCTTACAAGAAATTCACTGAGCAGCTCCTGCGTCTCTATTCTTCACAGCAATAGTTTGCAATTTGGAAGGTATGGTCCCTGTTGTCCTTTTGCAGTTCCCATGAAAAACCACCCAGCTTTCTTCCTCGTCACAAGACTTTGAAAAGTCTCATTTGCATATGCTCAGCAAAGAGTCCCCAGAAGCTGGCAGCTGAAACTGGCCCACGACTGCTCTGAGATGCTGCTTGCGAGGGGCGAGCTGCAGCCCGGGCTGGCGGGGCTGAGCCAGGCTGCTCCTGCAGTGCCTGCTGCCAGACCCCGTGGACACTGTGGCATCAGGCACAGGAACCGAGCGTGGCCTCGCTCCGTCCTGCACTCCAAATGCAGACGAAACAAGGAAAGAAGGGGAAAAAAAGCCACTTAATGCCACAAAAGAAAGGGGAGAGCTAGTCCTGGGGGCAGACTGAGAGCGGAGCTGGCTGTTCAAGAAGGATGCAGGAGGGAGGTGGACCTGCAGCTGGAAGGGGGGCAGCCCAGGGCAGGGAACTGGCTGCAGAGAGGCTGGGGAGTGGGGACAGGGACCGGGGCCGCGCTGCAGGGGCAGCACCGGTGGCACGAGGGGAACGAGGAGGGGAGCAGATGGAGGGGAGCGGGCTGGGGGGGCCACGGGGTGCAGGTTTTCCCATCTTGCTGTGAGCAGCCTCCTGGAGGACCCATCCCCTCCCAGCTCCTCCAGAATGGACTGGCTGGGTCAGTGCTTCCCTCTTCCTTAGCTTTGGTTCACGGAGAAGGTGACAATGAACAACTCTAGTGCTACCAGCTACTTTGCCTGGCTTCGCTAGTACAGGCGTCTGGATCTACGATTTCCTGGCCTGCATCAACAGAGCCTCACACGACGAAATTTCTCTTCTTGATGAGGTTAAAGAAAGCGAATTGCACACAGAAGAAGTACATTAAGAGAATATTTGAAGTGGAGACTGAAGGGAAAAGTTAGACAATCAGTTTAGTAGGTACCAGAGTGGCTCAGGGACAGGACCACGGAGACTACTGCTGCCGGTGGGAAGGAGGAGATGCACAGCGAGAAGGCTGCCAAGCAAGCAGTAAGGGAAATGGTTCATGATCACACCATGCAGAGATTGGGAACTGCTTCTGGTGATTGGAGACTTGGCCCCTGGTGGAACGTGCTTATCGGCACTGCTCTGATACAACTTCCATCTACACTGTGCTGCCCTTGAGGATCTCTTGTGCCTTTCTCTGCTAGGCTCCTCCACTGACCCATTGCTTGGGTCAAAAGAGAGTGTTTTTTTTCAGCAGAACTTGAAATAATTTCATTTATAATGAAGCACAACAAGGAAATGGAGAATGTAATACAGCTTGGGAAACTCAAGAAATATGGCACTTTATTTGCCATATTGTAGTGAATGGAATTAAGTGTTGGGATAAAAAACAGATATTTAAAGTAAAAAATCAATGTCTACTTTAAAGAACAACAGTAGGGAACTGATCTCACTAGGGGAGTAAAACTTACATGATTTCCCAAGTCCCAGGGAGGGTTTTGAAGCACCTGCAGACAAGAGTCTCCCCACAGAAGCAGATCCTGTGCCACTGAACCATTCACAGTCAGGATGTCCCTGATCTTTCCAGGAAAGGCCTGGCTCATCTGGTTTCTTAGGCCCAAAGTTTCCAGGTCACGTATCTTCCCAGATAAGTGTCACCTCTAATGGCCAGTCATATTTACTAAACTACTAGTCGTATTTTTATCTTAATCCAGCTGAAGGTAACTGTTGTTTCCACCTGATAGCATAGCATGTCTGTATGGGGCTATGACCACTACGGTTGCACAGCGCTGTTGTGATTGCTGTAAAGAATGAGGATAACACAGAAATAATAATTTCTGTTCAAAATAAAGCTCAAATAAAAATCAAGCCCAAATAACTTATCTGTGGTGAGTTCCTCCTGAGGCAGCCCACCAGAAGTTCCTGAGGTACTGGCACGTAAGGTAGGGGGGCTCAGAGGAGCTGACCATCACCTGGGATAGGCTGCGTACAGCAATCCAGATGGACGTCACAGGTTGGCTTCGTCCGAGGATGCACGAACTGTTACTCTGCCAATCCAGTGGCGCACGGAAAGCGCCGAAGAGCTGTGCTCGCTGCAGGGGACAAATTACACTCGCAGGGCACAACATATGTAGGAGCACTAAAGTATAAAATACAAAATGTTTGTACATTGTCATTGCTCACTCTAGCATGAGCTTGAACTGATTGGGCAATCGTCTGTCACTGTGGAGGACACTGGATAATGTTAACCCATTAAAACTTCGAGCGTTTCATACGTCATTGGAACCGAGAATGGCTAGTCACTAAAAGCAGTATTATGCTGCAGTCACATCACATGCACCTCTAGACTCATCCCGAAATTCGCTGCCATAGCTTTAGCTAACAGTTACCTATGTGGGTGTTTGGATAACAGAAGAGTAAAAAAAGAAAATGAACGAATGAAAAAACAGTATGAAGAGTCATACAGGGCACCATGAACACAGCACTCACAGTTTTAATGATAAACCTATCGGAAAGAATCCTATTGGAAAGAATCCATGTATCTAAACTTGTACTTGTTATGATGCGTGATGCCATGACATGTATTTTGGGGTGCAAACCATACACAGTTTCTTTTCCTTGCTCCAGCTGTAGCATGTACCTTTCTGTGCTAACATCGTGCCACTCTTTGAATGAGACGTGAAGGAAGGGTGACATAGCCACAGGCACAGAATCAGTTATCCCCAAACAGCAACTTAATTGATCAATCTCCAATACAGAAAATCTGCCAAGTCCTGCCAAGCCCGAACAGGCTCAGTTTCAAAAGCAGGCACGTAACACTCACTCAAAATCTGTAATAAGCCAGGCATATTTTAAGGTCACTAACCTGCCCAAGAACGCCATCACCTGTATAAGCATTCATGTTCAGTAGCATATTTATGACAACTGCACTGTTTGTGCATCATATTATCATCCAGATAACACAACACACTTTGCACACTTTTATCTATGCTTTATGGCCAGTATCTTTTAAATATTATCAACCACTCTTCATTTTTTTGTTTACTGCTGCCATATCACGATGTACCTCCCAGGTGTGGCAATGGCTGATGTTGCTGCACTTACCCTTAGGAGCGGTTCTTGCTTACCACCTTGGGACACCATGTTTGCTCTGTGCAGTACAAAATCTGCTAACCCCGAACTCCTAATTATTTGCTGTTCCAAGCTGTCATAATGTTAAAGCACTGTCTTTTATTCCAGGTGAGTCTTTTATCCTATGCATCTACATGTACCTGTTACATTTCACTGCATGTGAACATACTGGGGCCTGGAGACATGAAGAAAGGAAAATGACATCTTTTTTCCTTCCACAGGCACACATATACACCCCATCTGACAGTGCCCTGGTATGTAACAGGCCATCAAGTATTCGGTAAAAACTTTGCAAATGCTCATTGTCTTTTCAGGACGAGGACTCTTCTACTCCCTTTGTATGCAGTCTTGAATGCAAATTGGGCACTAGCATAGGCATTTCTCTCATAAACAGCTATGTTCCATTTATTTAACCTGCTAAAGCTAAAAACCAAGCAGCTAACATACTGCAGAAAGCCAAATCTACACAACGCACAAATTAGTTTGTTAAGCAACAGTCATTGGGTGTTACTAGCGTTCTTAGGTTTTGCATTTTCTTTCCTCTTTAAATATCTTTCCTTAAATTTGAAGTAATGTCATTAAGAACAGCAGACTACTTGACAGGCTTCTCTGGTAACAGGCAGCACAGTGTGTTTTCTTTAAAGGGCTCATGATAGAAATGCTGAAATAAGACGTGTTTTTACTTAATGTGGATAAAGTGTGTGAATGTTGTGTGAAAAATCTGAAGTGGGAATAAAAAACAAGCCTAAAAGAATTAGGCTCTTCCCTCTTTAAAAATAAATACTGGAAAATTGTTTCATTTAATAAAATTGCCAGCTTTGCAATCCAAAGAGCTCCCCTACAGTCCCTTCAAAGAAAATAAAGACAAATCATTACACAAGTGGCAATGTAAACCTGTTCTTCTCTGTCACTTTTGTAAAAAGGAATGCCTGAGCTGTGGAGTTGTAACAAGTTTTGACTATGAACCATTGAAAATCTGGCACTTCCATGAAGCTCCATCAGGAGTAAAACTATCCACCTAGGGTGACGGTACTTAAACCTAATGTTTTGTGCCTGGACACCTTTCCACCAGCACTGCGTCTCTTGTGGCCCTGGGTTTTTGTGCTGCAGCAGCCGAGCCAGACTCTAAGTCAGCAGGGGAAGGTTGTCTGTGCTCGATCCTGTGCGGACCCGCACTCAGGGCTCACCCCCTCCACCTGGAAGCGTGGAAGGATGGGGAAAGGAACCAGACCCTTTCGGTCCCATCCATTTTTGTTCACTACATCAGAAACCAAACCAGTGAGATTCTTGAACTCCACGCCCCAGATCCTCTTAGGAGGAACAGGCCAAAGCCAAGCTGGCTGAGCCGCACCCCAACCAGGCTCCCTGTGGTTTTATAGATTTAAGTAGCTTAAGGTTATTTCAGTGTGCCACACTGTCATGGAGGAGCACTGGAAGTGCTAAGGTTGTCAGTCTGCTGAGATATCAAAGATTAGCTCATGCAGGAATGTATCAACATCCTTCATATACAGCTAATCAAATTTGAAATTACTGACATGTCACCTTGAGGAGAAATTTGATTTATTATTTGCAGAGTAATCTAGAAAGCAGCGAGATGCACAGCTGTAAGACTTACTGTTATGCTGACTTTGTGACAATACATTAGTTTTGTTGCTCCTTTTGTGCCTTCACAAAATAATAGTAAATAACAAAACTTTCTTTGTGGCATTAAGTAGTCCAGAGAGCAACATGTGAAATGCTGCTCTTCGAAGTAATAATTCAGATATAAAACCACAGAATAATTGTTTACTAATAATTAATGGTATGTAGCTGAAGATATGAATGTCTACAGTTATTTTCCCTCTTTGCAATGACCCCATTCTTAATGGGGAAGGATACCAAAAGCCATTTTGGCTCTGCGACCTCTCTTGCTCGTTTCTCCCCATTGGGTAGCAGGGCCTGCTCCAGTGGGATCAGATTTTAAATGTCATGCAAATAGCATGCAAATTTTAAAATGCCATGCAGTTTAAGTGCATACATAATTTGTAGCATATTTACTTATTTGTGCTCATAAATCACAATGCCTGTGAACACAAACCAGGCATGCAACTGTATGTACATTTTTCATGCACAAATGTGTGCTAAACCCATCTGAAAATCTGCCCTCTTGTAACTTCATATCAGAGGAGACTTAATTTTGTCTTGAAAATATAGACAACATAGGTTCCCACTCAAGAAAGTCAGATACCTGGTTAATTGCACTGCAGTATTCATCCAGTCTGCACCACAAATTAACACAGAGCACTCATGTATGCCACAGGCAAAGTTTCCTGAATTAAAGATTTATTTTTAGCACTGATATTTGCTCCCAGTTGTTATGTGTAGTTTTGTATGTATATAAATATATGTTTATGGCACAACATAAATAAGAGTTCTGCATTTGAGATCAGCTACCCTGGTAAGTAAATGACTATGCATATAAACAAATCTGTTCACTACCTTCAAATATTTTTATTTGTCATATAATTATATCATATATATATCTTCACAGATGTATAAAATATATTCTTAGGAAAATTGCCACAGAATGTTGTTGCTTATATTAAGTAAATGGTATATTTGTGTACTGTGCTCTGTACTTATATACATGAAGCATATTTGTATACACATAGAACTGCCAAATATTTCACTTCTGTTACTGTACACACAGGTTGATATTACTGGAAAAAAAAAAAAAGTACTAACTCTCTGGAGTGTTTTGGAGAGCAGGTTACCAGTGCACCTTTCAGAAAACTTGTTTTTATGCTGACAAGGCTGCAACAATGTGCTTGAGGTAAGGATGCTGTATGGCCAGGTAGGCTCACGGCTAACAACACAGCCTTTACCCAGCATTAGTCCACTTAAATCGAGGCTGATGAGTGTTGGCACCACCAGACAAGGTCTGGAAGAAGCAACTCGGATGGCTTGTGAAAACCCCTCTGCTGTCTGACCGACTGCTGGCTGCGGGGCCATAAAATCCTGCCCACCACATTAAGGAGTAGGTAAAACAGACCTCTGAAGAACCGACTTTACCCCACATTCCATGTTTTCTTCCCAACCCTGGTGTGGGGCACTCAGGGCCTGGCTAATCCACTAAAAGAAGCAAAAACTGCATTTATGGGTGGCTTTGAGGAGAGGTGTTCCAAGCTGCGGCAGTGAGATCGAGATGAATCAGGTTCTGAAACAGTGTGGGAATTTTCAAAATGGAATTTAAATAACTAAAAGAGTAACAAGGGATGTGAGGTGAATTTCAAAATATTAGCATTAACAACCTTCTTTTTTTAGACAGGTTATCTCTGGCAAATAAAGCTGTTAAGTGATTTCAATAGCATCAATATTATACACAAAAATGTGATATAGTTAATAACAATGAAAAAGAAGAGAATTCTCACGGGAGGTATAAAACTGGCGTGCAACAAGTTATACCCTCACTCTCCTAATCCAGTCTGAGCCATTTAATTTCATGTTTTTAAAATATATTAAAAGGCTTGATTTTTTCTTCCCCACAAAAGCCTCTTAAAAAGCATTCATAACACATCCGCGCGCATACGAAGTAGGTGGCGGTACGCTAGCAGAGATGAGGTTGCCTCCTGGTTGTTCCAGGGAAGGACAGCCCTCTGTGCCAACGCTGAAGCTGACCTGACAGATCGGACCCTCTGGAGGGTCCTGGATTTACATTTCATAAGCTTAATAATATCCTGCCTTATTTATGATTTGCTGCCTGGAACAAAGAAGGTTGTGCTTAACAACTTGACTTTAGTGTGGGTAACTGTTGATCTCAAAATGGCACGTAAAATGCATTTACATCAGTACCGCTAATAGGCCCATAATGATTCTTTATTATGTTTCAGTGAAAGGCAACTGAGTGACAGGTAACTGATTTTGTAGATCAAATAACTTTCTGCCACCCCCACACAGCTCCCAGCTGCTGCACACTTCACATGCCAATACAAATACAGTTGTAAAGTAGACAAATATATTATAACTACGTTATTAAATGAGACACAACACGGGGTGCTGGAAGACTCAGAGAGCTGTTTAATAGGGAACTACGGGGATGCAAAACTGAGTTCCACGAGGGTTTCGGTGCGCAGCCGGTGCCCCCGTCCCTGATGCCAGAGTTCAGCAGCGCTGTGCCTATGCTCAGATAGTGCCTGCCCTACCAGGGCAGGGGATGCTCACTGCACAGTGTTTAAAGAGAAGCATTTTGGTATGTAGACATGGGTACTGCTCTCAGAGACACTGACAAGGGTGTTCAGAAATCCTGGTGCTGGAGGCTGATGGTGCTGATGGCCTGCAATGCTGCAAAAGACTCCCGCTTGGCCGGGATTTATTTTTACGCACTAAACTGTGAGTAAATAAGGCATCGGAGTCTGTCTGATCATCTTTGACAACAACTCCAACCCTGTCATCACAGCCACAGGAGAAACCGTCATGTACCCAGCCCTGACCTGCCGAGCCTTTTATCTGTGTGTGTACTCTCCCCAAACCCCGCAAATAAAGGGCAACCAGCAATTTACACATGAATCAGCCTTCTCTGCCGAGCAGGCACCAGAGACGTTCCTTTTCTCTGCCGTGGTGGGGAGAAGTGGCCGGGTTGGAGATTGCCCAGGAATCATGGGCAGCGGCGGCGGGCAGTGAAATGCTTGGCGGGATGCCTGGCGTGGGCGGCAGCCATGGAGGAGCAGAGGAGTGCCGAGAGGGGAGCTGCTCAAAGCAGGCAATGTCACACAGCGCGGAGATACACTGCCGATAGGAGATGGTACAAGATACCTTAGCAGGCAGCGGTACGGAATTCAAGATGCATTTTGATGAGGTGCAGGCCTTGCAGTTACTTCAGGTCTTGGCTCTGCTTGCATGCGCTGCCGCTCGCAGCCACCACTGACACCGGCACGCTTACGAGCGACTGGCCAGGGGCATGCATCGGTCAGCCCTGACAAAATGCTCTAATGACATCATTCTCAATGGCAATTAGCTAAAAATTTTACAACATGAAGGTCTACTGTTGAGGCAGTGCACTGCTCTGCTTCCACCAAACATCACTGCTCAGAGGAGTAGTTTGGCTGATGAGATGACTTTGCCTTCTAAAAACCCAAAACTGAAATATAAAATGAAAACTAAGATGTCTTCCTCCTTTATACCCTAGGTAAAACCCCTATTCTCTACAATTACACTCTTTTATTGGGGTTACATCCATCCTATCTTTGTTTAACCTTCCTGAAAACATACTCATCACTGAGAATGCTTATGTTACACATCCTTGCTTCCCAAGATACACAGGAGTAAAAATATGATTTCAGAAATTGATTCTGCCTTTGAAAAAAAATAAAATTCTACGAGAGCTATGCCTATATATCTGATGGACAAAACAGACCTACTGAGTCTAATTGTTTTAGTATTTACATGATGATATGCAGGTGTAAAATAATGATATAGGTTGGATATGCCTTCATTTAAATTTAATACCAACGTTGCTAGCATCAGATCTGCGTTTATTAGTGTGGTACATTTTCTGTGAGTATGGTTTGACTAGATGCCAATGATTTTTGAACTATGTAGTGAAGCCAATTAGCTCTAAGAAATAAACTGATACTTCTCTCTAGTGTCATACTAACTGCTACAGTATGAATTATGCTGCTGATAAAGATGTTGCTATGAGCCAAAACATAACTACAAAGACTTAATCAACTTGCAACATTTACATAATCATAATAAGAAATTCAGCTCTGAAAGAGTTGTGTTTACGTCCCTAAATGTACGTCTTTAACGGACGCCAAAAACAAAGGTAAAAATCCATATAAAATGTGGTTTATTGTTCTCCAAGCCTTATGCCCTCCCCCATTTCCCAGAGCGGGCGCTGTCCCTCTGCCACCCTGGCCCCGGTGGACGTGCTCCCTCCCCAATGCCCTGCTCTCCCCTCGTGCTGCAGCGCTCTCCTGCCTGGTCTCGCTCCTTCTCCACCCTACACACTGCTTCTGACCCCTCCTCACCGCCAGCTCCCAGGCTCTTGTTCCCCTCTCACCCTGTCCAGGGGCTCACCACCATCCAACTTTCCTTCCAAGCCAGGCTGCTAGGTCCTTTCGCAGCCACTGGAGATGTCACCTGCTGGGCTTACAGGGCAGGCGCTGCTTCCAGATCCTGCTCGTGGCCCACGTTGGCTGCTGCCATTGTGTAATAAACCTCTAAAGCCAACCCTGCCCTGTTTGTTAAACCAGCAGTGCTGCCCAGGCTCACCACAGTCACCATGATGCCTTCTCCTCTTGTCCTGCCAATGACCTCAGGCCCTGCAGGCACTCCTCCTGGACATCGCCGTGAAGATCTTTGTTGTACCGTGCTGTTTTTCTCTTTTCATCCTTCACTGGCTCTGCTTTCTTGATCACAGGGAACTTCAGGTCACTGTTTCTGCCTCCAGAACCCACGGGGTTTGCCTGTGCTGACAAACAGCCCCAGGAACCTTGCTGGGCACCAGGTCCCACTGGCACCAAGCGTTCCCTGCATGCAGTCCCCTCAGGCCAACCCCGACTCAGGCAGGCTGAGGGCTGGCGAGCTGGCCTCCTCGGGCACCAGGAGTGGTCTGAGGAGCACAAAAGCACGGGCAGATGCATCCTAGCACTCTGGACCATCCTCGGGCACTTTAATTAACGAAGACAGACACACGTGGCCGTCCGACCTGCTGCCTGGCCCACTCATCTCCTCTCATACTCGCTCCTGCCTTTGGTCAGCCCGTCACACAATTCTTCAAGCGCCAGATTTGTGCAGTGTTTTTCATAAATTCCTGCAGACCCACTTGATTAACTTCCGAGAAATTCCTCAATACAGCTCTCTGCTGAGATGCCTACAAAAGGGTCAGAATAATTTGTTGGCTGGTCCTTCAGACAACCGCTATCACACCATACAGCCGGGCTGCGACAGTACCTGACCACTGCTTTTCTCTTGTATATTACACTGCATAATGTGACTGCCAGCTCTCTTTCTGGAAGCCGGATTAGTGTCAGACGTCTCTGCTCTTGCCGTAGCACAGGTGAGCCACCTGGGTGCCTGTAAAATGCCCCTGAAGGTCCCCCAGCAGGGAAACTGACGCAGGGCAGGGAGCAGGGCTGGGAGCAGGGCTGGCTGTCACGCAGAATTAGAGTGGAGGGCGCTGACGAAGTGAAGTTGTGTCTAAGCACACTGGCCTGTCTCGAGTTAAATAAGCAGCCGGGCAGGACGCGTACTGAAGTGGTTTACAGGGAAGTGTCTCTACCACAAACGTCCTAAGGGCAGGAGGTCAGATGCCCAGGTACCCCTGGCAAGGTGGACCAGGCATCCCAAATAGCTGAGGCTCGTGGTGCTCTGCCTAAAACCCACTGGTTTCCCTTAACAGGGCCATCTGAAAATTGCTAGAAAAACGAGGTAGTGAGGAGGTAAGGGGAAGAAACAGTTAAAAAAACAGCCTGGGCTTTACCTGAATGCTACATCACGTGGCAGAAGGATGTTATTCTATCACTGTTGACGGAGGAAACCTCTTTTGGTGGCTTGCACCCTGTGAGTCTTGTCAAGAAATCACTTTTGCAGGCACCAGCAGAAGCTCTGAACTCCTCCCCAGCAAACACAGCACAAAGAGGAGGCTGGCACTTTGCGTTCACCTCTGGGAAAGATCAAGTCCTGACCGTCCATCCCAGCTCATGGAAAGAGGTCAAAGCCATGCTTTCAGTCCAAACCAGTGCAAGGTGTGAGCCCCCGCTCTGCCAGCTCACATCCACATAGTTTTATCTTTCCATCCTGTGAGTGCATGTTCTTGCTTTGCCTTCACTAGCCTTGACGAGCTGAAGGGAAGCTTGTGCCTTTTCTCATTTGGCAGAAAAGCAGACTCTGCCAGAGTCCCAGGTGGGAAGAGAGGTCCCTCACGTTGCTACTGAGTGAATAAGACACTTCCTCTGTGAGCCCAACTTAGCTGACACTTATTTGGGACTTAAAGCACAGCTCTGCCTTAGCTTGTTTTCAAAGTCCCTTGGTTAGATTTATTAAGTGATTTTTTTTTTTTTTTACAGATAGTTGCTCAACATTTTTTTTACAGTGTCTAGATGTAGTGAAGCAAATATCTTTTGCCCCTACTAACGTGCTGAGTTACAAACAAATATTAATTCCCATGTAGGATGCATTAAAGTTACATTCTGACTACAAGGAACACAGTCTTATCTTTTCTTCATGTCTAAAAGCCAGCAGTGCACTGAAATAACACTATTTTTAAGGGAAGCAGACCATGAACTTTAAGACACAAGTGCAATGAGATGGCACTTAATACAACATCGTTAAAAAATAGGGCAAGTGGATGCTGCCTGTGAAGCTCAGAGCATACTGATAATGAAAAGCCTCAGGAAAGGCTGGAGGACCTCATTGTTGTCTGGCCCAAAGCACCCAAGCTGTGCACCCTACAGGCAAAACTCAGCTCCTGGATTAACCCTGCTAAGGTAACTGCTTGTCGGACAACGTCCAAGTAGGTAAGTGGGCAAAAGTTATTCTGAGCTGCCTTCTAAGGATGAATAATTTTTTTTTTTTTTTACATGAGTGAGAAATTCATTTGTAGAAGAGTGCCTAAACCATCTAAATTTTAATGTGGTCTCTCCTACAACTAGCTGTCTACAGTCCAGTTCAGCAGCTGCTGAAGGAGTTCACACTCAGCTAGACAATTTGCAAACCAGAAAGAAAAAAGGACAGGACCAGGAAGAAACAATCAAAAAGTAATTCATAATTTGGGTGGGCTAATCTGAATATTTAATATCCCAAGTAATGATGCAACCCCTGGAAAGAATAACTTGAGGCAGGACCTGTGTCAATAAACAGTTTGCAGCAGATCTTAGGCAAATCCGTACTGGTAAATTTGCTGATAAAGACTTCTGTTTTTTCTTTGATTTAATTCTGTCGATAATTTTACTTCTTCATTCACCTTTCCTGCCCTGCCTTTCCAGCTGAGCAGAGCCTCAGGGCAGTCATATATATATATGTATATACACATATATATACAGATAAGAGTTTTTTTTGTATGTCCCAAATAATGCGGCCATAACATAGGAATATTTGCAATGTGCCAAGCAGGGCGTGCTTCTCTGTTTAATAAGGATTACTGATATATTTAAGAAACATATCTCAGGCTAGGTATTTAAATGAATGATTTAGCAGTTTGTTGGGATTTACAGAATTTGAATAAGTGCATTTTCCTGTCATTCAGGTAAGTATTTTTATTAATCCGTGACTTGCCACCAAGGATAAAAACAAAAACAGGGATTTACCCAACTTTTGCATGAAGTTTTCACATGCATCATCTGTCCCCCTTGTAGGCATGGCAGACATATTTAACTGTTGACATGCACTGGGAGAACATGACTCAAACGTCAATGTTAAATATTGTTTTAAGGAAGACAGGTATTTTCAGGACAAAAGCAGCTAGATGTTTAGTTAAAATTAGTTTAAAGTGCAAAATATTTGCGTTTAATTTGATTTAGATGTTTGCTGAAAAGATCTCACCAAAAAAAAACAACTCTGGGTTTGTAAGGCTGAAATTTTATTTGAAGCCTGGAGTGCTACCTCATACAGGAACAGACGTTACCAGTTTTACAGTCAGACATACATTGGACTTTCTTCATTATTTCCTAAAACTTTTTTTTTTTTAATACAGAGTACATTTTATTAAAATGAAATTCATATTTTAAGAGTGGTGAGATCTGAAATAACAGCATTCAAGGGGCTGCTTAGACAGTATTACTCATTTGACACTGAAGGTTTTGTTTTAGTACACAGCATATAAAACCATTTCCTCAAGATATTTTGTGTTCAGCATAAAATATTAAAAATGTCTCATTTCCAAGAGATCTGGTGGGAGTTCATGACAGATGTGTTATATCTTTTTTTGATTTTTTTTTGCAGCATTATTGAGTCTAATTAGCCCCGATGATTTACCCATGACAGTATGAACTTCTTGAGAGGAAAGGAAAAGTGGAGCATCATCTTTGGAGCAAAGAACAAAAATG
The DNA here is from genome assembly GCF_040182565.1 of Anser cygnoides. Classification (NCBI taxonomy): domain Eukaryota; kingdom Metazoa; phylum Chordata; class Aves; order Anseriformes; family Anatidae; genus Anser; species Anser cygnoides. The sequence goes on along the minus strand of NC_089912.1, from coordinate 2,370,167 downwards.
TTTTTAGGGAGATAGCAGGGAGAGAAAGCCCCTATTCGAGGAGGTTTGCAACTGATGCCCACAAGTAGCCCTGGGAGCTTTCACTTATTTATGCATTACCATATGATCCTTCTCTTTGCCTTCAGCACTACAAAACAGCCTGGGTACAAAGCGCTCTCCAGGTGTTAGCTCAGCAATTGTGTCACTACTCCTTATCTACCTCTTCTGACTCGTTTTGGAGGCCAAATTGCTACTGATGAGCAGCGCCTGACTCCAAAAGCCCGCCATGGACAAGGGGTGGCACTGCTGAACATCCCTCCGCGGCTGCCCCTCGCCAAGCCAGGAGCTCACTGGGGATGCTGAGAACCCGAACGTGAAGCTGCCCTTGCGGATGCCCCTGGGAGCCTTTCTTTTTGCCCGGAGGGCTTCTGCCTGCTTTTCTGCCACAGCGCAAGCACCCTGGTACCACCAGCCTCATTGGGGACAGGGACACAGCCCAGACCAGCAGCACCACGGCTGGGCAATGCGGGAATCACTTGGGTTGAGTTGCATGGGGGTGCCACAGAAAGTTAGGGTTTCTCAAGTTTCAATTAAAACATCTCCAGTGTATTTTTTTTTCTTTTTTTTCTTTTTTCCTTTTTTTTTTTTTTCACCTGAGTGTAGCCCCATGTGGCAAGGTCAGCCCTTTCTGTGAACAAACAGCTCAGTCACCTCCAGTGTAGCTGTTATCTTCCTCAACAAGGGGAGACATTTGGCACAGCCTAAAGCTGGGGCACGAACCCTGGCTAAGCTTAAGACATTTATCTGACAGCATCACCTGACACTCCACAAACACATTTGCTCTCCATGACCCCAGAGCATTCGTGATTAATCAAAAATGTATCTTGGATCTTGAGAACAAGCTACAAGCAGGCACACACAAAAAAGAATATGCTCTCGATCTCGCTTATCGACTCCAGAGGTATATTGAATTTAGAAATAGCAAATAGAATAAAATGATCAATATGTTCTCACTTGTCCATGGAAGAACAAACTTTATCCCTCCAGCAACAAACATTGATCATGTAAATGTTCTGGAGCTGCTTTCAAGTAAAGAAAGCAAAGGCACCAGGATTTTCGGGGAGGGGTGCGGGACACAAAAGCCACCGCTGTACAAGCGTAATCCCTCGGCTGGACAGTGTGCAGGAGCGTATCGAGGCACCTGAACCGCCGCCGCTGCGGCTGCCTCCACCAGTGCACATTGCTAACATCCAGTCTGGGAAACACTGTGCCAAGCCATCTTAATAAAACATTATAGAGGGGACTTTAAAACTTAATGAAGGCACATAATCTGCTTCAGAGAAAACTCTCTGCCTTAATTTAAATGAGACACAGTTATAACATATCCCCTATGCACTGTTTACAATTTATAATTTATGTCTCAGTTCAAATACACTACTTTCTGCAGTCATCTGCTAAGTGATATGATTAGCATTTGAATATTGTAATGTTCTGCTTCTCGATACTCAAAGTAATATGATGCAGTGCATTTCTATTTTAATACCTTTTTTTTATTCACTAATAAGCATACCAAGCTCTAATTAGTTACGAAGAAAGAAATCATGCGCCCCACCCAGTCTAATTTGAAAATGGTTATATCTCTGTAAAAACTCTCCACCATTTCACTTATTAAATCCCATTCTTTTCTGGTTACCTACTGCTCAGGCTACAAGCCGTTTGTGCTCATACAGCACCATCACTCTGCTACAGCACTACTACTGTATGTGCTCCGGTCCCTGTTGGCACGGCAAACAAACTTTCATTGCGTGTGCTCTCTATAAAATGGTGGTACTAATTAGAAGATATAAACTCACGCTGAGGCATGATATGAATTGGCTTTATGCATCTACTAAGCTCACAGCAGTATTAGATTTATACTGTTGATGCCCTCAACTAATATTCAACTAGAAACTTGTAATTTTTTTAAGACCCGTGGAAGAATGAAACAGAAGTGACTGCGTCCCACTCATGGTGTCGCAGGACCGTGGCAGCCCACACTCTGCTGACACTTATATCTATAACCAGCACACACAGAAATGCCCCTTCGGCTTTTTCAGCAGGTCTGGGGGCAGAGTACTGCATGGGGTGCTCACGCCCTCGTCCCGCGGAGCAGGAACAGGGGCGCTGGGGGACAGAGTCCCTAGCACCTGATCGTCAGCTGCTGCTGGTAAAATCGTCCAGCTATGTTCAAAAAACAAACAAACAAACAAAAACCCATAAAAACAAACTCAGAGGAGGGATTTGTGGTTCTGCCACGACCAGGAAGGTGCCCAGGCACCCCAACTTCAATCTGATTAAAAATACTGCATGAACACAGGTTTGTGACCACCCTGCCCAAACTCTTACAGCATGAACTGTGAGCACTAGACATCACAGCTGTGTGTTTTGACATCCATGGTGAAAATGAGCAGAAAATCTAACTGTTCCATATCAAGAAGTATTTTTACTAGTGCTAATGCGCCTTAAATACCTTGTTCCACAGATGAGTGGCCTGGCACCTGCTGCATGAGAAATAGCCAATTACTGCTCAGTGTCTCTAATTTTCTGATTCAATTAGCATGCTTCAGAGCTTTCCAGTTTAATTGCAAACTACTTCACAGTTAGCTCTCTGATTAATCATTGCCCATCTGCAAGCCATCGCAAAACTTGGTGGAACAAATCTGTGTACTTTGGAATGCTGGGAGCTTAGCAAATCAAACTTGTTTTGGTATATAAAGCTTTAATTTTGTTTGCCCTTTTCAGCTGCACTTGTAAGAAGCTCTGTACTGATTAAACAGGAAGTCCAGACAATAATATGCTACATTATGCATATAATTACTGTAAATACAGGCGAGACTGTAGAAACATCATTTAAGGTTAGGTGATAACATGTATGGAGTAGGGGGTCAAGAAAACACATTCGGAACCAATTTCTCCTCCATTATGACAGAAAGAGGGAGGTAGAGGGGTGGAAAAGGGGAGGTATGCTGACACCCGTGTCTCTGGAGGCATTTTTGCAAAACAAGGCTCCTGTACAACCACTGCATACTGCCTCTAACCTCCTTTTTAAAGGGAGCTGGTGCCTCTCCAAAACTTATCAGAAAGTTCGAAAAGTTATACTCTATTGATTTAATACCACGTCTATACACTTTGTTTATTTACTTTAAGGTATTTGCTTATTTATTTTAATTTATTTAATTCTATTTTAATTTAACTGCTGGACAGGCTCATAAGACTGCCCAAGTGTCATGGAGCTGCTGTTTTTTCTGCATTTTTTTCTGCAGAAACAATAGCAATATCCAGTGAACTAACACAGCTTCCCTATTTTAGAGCTGCCTTACTTGGGTATACAAAAACTACCTGCCTGGAAGACTTCATTACAAAAGTACTAGTATGTCATACAGCAGGAAATTATCAATTACATGCAGAATTAACTACTTTGCATATACAAGGGTATACAAGTAACTGAAGCCTACAGATTTCACGATTCATCCCAGCGGGCCTGAATTCCCCAGATTTCAGTATGTACTATATTCAAAGTATTAGATGGATGATTCAGTTCTGCAGGATGCCAAACATCCCTGATCTGTATTAAATTCAATGAGACGCATTGGTGCCCAGCATCCCGTGGCACCATGCTTCAAATACTTTCCTGAACTGGGGCCACAGAAAATATTTTAGTTTTCCAAATCCCGTACTTAAGAACAAGCCAATCTCCATCATAGTTTACCTGCAGACTAATAAGAGAAATACTGTTATTATAAATAAAAAGCTAAACCAGCTCAGTGATCTTCTCTAATCTTGAAAACAGACACAAATACTGTGAAACTATGGTAACAGTGCTTGGAAGGTACCTGGTGACATCACCAGAAAGGAGTACCTCCTGCTTTGTGGCGGAAACACAACTACATGATTGAAACATGAAGGAACAGCTCTCTAAAGCTGTATTTCTGATTGCCAATATGCTGTCACCACACAGAGGCCGAAATCTGGGCTACTTCTTCAAAGTCCTTGGGTCCTGGTCTGAGTTTCAAATTAACAAAATCCATTTTTCTGTATCAGATGAGGCATACATGTCACCCGCCAAGGATAACCTATGCAACTTCTGCATGATGAATAATAAAGTAATTGCAAACTCAAGGCAAAATGTCTTTGACTCTGTGACACACCAGCTCCTGCTCATTATTTGTGTTCATGCAGACACGGTGTACCTGAGTAGAGGATTTTTCCTGTAGCCTATACAATCAGATTACAGATTTGAGACATCTATTTCAAGCCATGCTGAGGAACAAGCTTCTACTCAGAGAAAAAAAGAACTGTCTTGCTGCTCTGTGAAGAACCCCATATTTCAGCAGTTCTATATGTTTTATTACCTTTGGTTTTTACTTCGTTTCTGAAATCATTGCAGCTTGTATTATCTTTGTAACTGAACCACCAGCTTATCAAAACAACCTCCTCTATTAGGATCAGTTCAGCATATGATCACAGAGCTCAGTAAATAGAGGCAAAAAAATGCCATTAATTTATTTTTTCTAGGAGAATACCTCCGAACTGTGTAACACTACTTAAAGTTTTAGCTACACAATGCCCATTAAAGTCAGGGCCAGTTGTGAAGCTAAAATCCTGCAATGCTCTTTGATAATTTACTGCATGAACAGGCTGCATCCTCAACTCGGGGTGTGGGAATCTGTGCTCAGGACTCTGTCCGGGCCATCCCATCACACCTGGACGTAGGAATGGGTTATTCCCATCGCCTTCTCTGACAGCTCACTCATGCTTACATGTAGTTCACAATTGCCTTCCTGGGGTGAGCTGGTTGCTGGAGCAGGGGCTTGGACCAGAGGACCTACAGTGGTCCCTTCCAACCTCAATAATTCTGTGATTCTGCAGTTTCCCACTCTGGCCTCTTTCCTCTGAATGAGAAAAAGCAAAAGCAGTGAAGTGCTTAATGCCTCAGACTCAGGTGTAGCAACATACCCCGGCACATAAACTTGAGAGATCTCTCCTGAACCATCTCACAGACTGTGCCACGTGGAGGCAAAGCAATGGGCACAAAACAGAGAAGCCAAGGGACATGGCCATAAATCAAGGGTCCGGGCTGAGCTACAACTGAACCAGAAACCTGTTGCGAGGGGTCTGCAGCCCCGTGCTCAGTTCCCTTCTCTGTATGAATATTTTCCAGCCAAAAAAATGACACTTCCAGGGTAACTGTTCAGGCTGCTTGCCCCAAAATACAGTGAGATACAGCACGCAGAAGGAAAACTGCTGGTGTGCTTTTATAGGGACCTGGTCTCTGTCTCTGTGCTTGCAGCCCTTGTAGGGAAGGGACCTGTGCAGGCTGGGCTGAAAGGCACCTGCCTTCAAATTCCCTCTGTGCCCTCTCCCAGCCCTGACCTGGTTGCGACAGCTCCACCAGCTCCAGATCTGCCTCTTCCTTCCTGCTTCAGCTCTGAGGAGGACATCAAGTTGCCATCGATGTTTTGTTCCCCTTTAGTCCTGCATCATTTAAACTTTACCTGAGATCCCCTGTAATTTCTCTTGTTATGCAACTCCCAGTTTATAATGTTTGATCTTTTTTACATAGGTTTTGGAAAAAAAAAAACACATAGCTTTGTTTGATTTTTTTGGATGTTTTTGTTTGCTTTCTTTAGGGAATATCCTAAGCCTCAAACATTTCTCTCTGTTCTGAATTCCACAGGGTGAGACAACCGTGCTAAAAACATGTGGGGAAACCCACTGTTACTTATACTTCCTTTTTAAACCTTTTCCTTTTTTCCCCCACTATGAAAAGACAAAAATTAAAATTCTAGGCATGGAGGAGGTTTCATCTCCCTTTATCACTGTCCCTCCCTGCACATACTTAATCTCTGCTTCAGATGAGGAAGAAAGGCAAAACCATTGTTTTTATTAGTTAGTTTAAGAAGTTCCAAGCCATGAGAAAGAGTGATTTTGACAAGAGACACTATCTTCCCTCACTTCTTGTTTTTTTGGAAACACTCCTCATCTTTCTACCAGGCCTTTTGAGATGACAGAACATGGGCAGGCTTCAGCAGGTCTGGGATGCAGCACTGGAAAGCTTTATTCTGAAATGCTGCCCTGATCTCAACCTGGAAAACAATAAGAACTGTGAAGAAGCTTTAAAAAGTGGAACCTATTCCAGTCCAGGAAAAATGAAAAGGGGAAGGGCTCAAAACCAGCCCATCTCCTGCACGGTCCTGCAGACGTGAGGGGTCCCACACAGTGGCAGAGATGGAGCTGGACCCGCGTCATGGGACCGGCACCTGCAGTGCCAGCGTCTCCCTGTCCTAAATACACGGCTCCAGCAAGCAGGAGGATGTTAATTATTCAGAAATTACGTGACTTGAAGAGTAACTACAGAGGTAGTTTCCCAACGATGAGACTCCTATTAACAAGTTTACTGAGAAATTTTAGACTTCATTAAGAGTTATTCCCAAATGGTGCTGGTCCATCGAGACTCCAGCAGGATGCAGTAACCTGCCTGTTGTCAGACATCTGTAGTTAAACCCAGGCTCCGATTATTGATCCCACCTCTACAGCTTTCTGCTGAGCTGCTCATGTAGAGAATTTCCCCAAATTTTGACCCAAGCACACAGCGGCAGCGCAGCCCACTTTGTTCCTTCCCAGGTATGATCAGAGTAATATATCAGTGAGAAGAAATCAGAAAACGTCCATGGATGAAATTTTCTAATAGTAAAATATAAACACGACCTCTCTTTTCCACATTATCACAGGCACCGAGTTATCGCCGCTGTGTTAGTATATACGTGTTAAATATTTATACAGCTCAGGTGAAAATACAGTTCACTCGACAACTTGCACACCGCAGTGCCTACTTTTAGCAGAAACACTCGAGCTATTGGTCCCCAGCGCAGAGCAAAAGAGAGGCTCAGATCATTTTTAAACCAGGAACCGAAAGGCATCGCTTTGCTTAGGTGTTTCATTTAACTGTGAATAAAAATTAGCATTCTAGCCAGTAAAGCCTTGCCTGATTTCAGGTAACGTCATCCAGTCCCTGGCTGGGAATGCAGGGGATATCCCGCAACAGAGAACTGATTTATTTCACCATCGTGATGCCAAGGTGCCACAGAGACAGGATTCCCAGGGAGAATCCTCTCTTAAAAAAAGGGAGAATCCTCTCCTAAAAAAAGATGAACATGCTAGGTAAACGAAATAATAATGCTTATGGAAGAAGGGGCTGAATAAAAAGCGTGGACACCCAGGGGGGACAGCAGTGGGACATGGGTGAGCACAGACCCGCTCCAGCTGCTGGTTCAGGCTGGTCACTGCTTTTGCTTTTCCCCCCTGCAACGGAATAAATAGAAAAACAAAAACAAAAATAAAACAAACAAACAAACAAAACCACGAAACCAACAAAACAGCATTTGCCCAGAACTGGGACAGTATTGAATACATTTGTTTATGCATTTGTATACAGCATTTTGTATATTTGTACATAGCATTTTGCTATACTTTTATTCATTTTAGTAGCTGCAAAGCCATTAATCTTATTTGAAACAATTACTTCAATTCAAGCCATTCGCATTCACACCAACATAAACCCGATGCATTAAAATAAACTTGAAAATCATCTGCTGTTGTGCATGTTGCAGAGGTTGTTTAATCCATCCATCCATGTATGTATGTAGATGCTTATGAATATCCTGCTGCTTTGAAAAGGACCCTCTATGTTATTTCACCACAATTTGCATTGTTATAATAGGTTATTGACTGATTTTAGGTTTAAGGGACTAAGGTAGTATTCAGTAATGACTCTGTGCTACAAGTTTATTGCAAGTGCCCAAGGTTCATTCACCCCAAGCAATTCAGTCAATAACCAATTTTTATACTTCTATCTCCTTCAAAATTCCAAACCAATAATCCCTGGCTTTTTTTTTTTTTTTAATTATTTCAGTATCAGACTAACATTTCCCATGGAAATCAATATGGGTGAGATCCATTAGCCAAAAATCTGCAGCACTGCAATGCAAACATATTAAAAATATTGATCTTTCAGGCTACTGATGTTTTGATTGACTTTAATGTTTGTAAGCAGCAATAACAGAATTTCAATGACTGAAACAAACTTTTGATTAAAATTATAGATTTTTAAATTTTTTTCTATTTTGCTGTTTCAAAGGGTATCACATGGTTTACTTGTTTGCCTTAAATGATCATAGTAGTAAATACTTATTCAGTTTCTCATTTGTAAATACTACGGACTGCCACAGGTTACACATCTTCCAACCACTTTTGATGTTTCGGTTCCACTACAACAGAACCATAACGCCAGCACGGCCAGGGACAGATCCTCTCACCTTGCATGTTCCTGTCACCAGAAGTGACAGCACTGTGATCTCCCTCTTCCTTCTCCTGTAATTGTCCAACAAACTTCAGATGGCGTTTTCACAGCAGCTGGCTGTGGTTTTGCTAAAGCTGTTTTCCAAATGTGGCTCCTCCTTCCGAAAGAAACATCCCAGCTAAAATAAACAGATTCTCTACGCTCTGGCTCTTTCTGTCTCGTGTTTGCATATGCCTTCGTCTCCACAAAATCTGAGTGTCCCACAGCCTGGGTCACATTTACAGGACTAAGCAGCAGCACTCCTGCTTTAGGGATGGGGAGGCAAAGCACAGAGAAATCTTGGGGCACGTTCAGGCAAGCTAGCTTCCACGCATGTCCCAGAGGCAGCTGGTGGCACCTCTGAAGGCTGAGGTTTGTCATCAGGAGGCACCGGCCCTGATGGGTGAGCAAGTGTAGGGTGACAGAAATGAAGAGGATTACGGTGAGGAGATGCCAAGGATGGGTCCATGCAACTTCTGTCCCCAGCGAAGCATGCTGGGCTCCGGTGCTGGCCTGGATAAAGACCTACACATAAACAAGCACCCGGCAGAGAAGCTATGGCTATATCATTCTGTGTCCTGAGAGAGAGATATGCCACCTGAGGTCCCTTCCAGGCTTGCATTTCCATGATTCAATATTGTGACAGCGTAAGCCCCGTCCCTTCTGTCAGACTGGATTTCCTCTTGACCTTTCTGATTCAGGAAGGTTTGTTTTCTCTGTGCCTTTTACATTGCAACCAAGAGCTACTTGAGATGGCAGAGCTGAGCAGACAGCTGTAGACAAAAACATAAAAAAGCCTACAGATGGACCACCTGAAAGCTTTTGCCAAAGTGTTTTTTATTACAACCCTCCTCCTGCAGACTCACCAGCTCCGCAGCCCCATCTGGCTCATGCAGCCGGTGGACAAAAAACACACCCAGACCACGTGGCAGGACAGCAATTAAACACCAGAGACGTGGCACCCATGCAGAATGTAACACATCTGGCATCAAGGTATGGCTCCAGGACCAAAACCCTCTTGCAAAGTCACCCCGGGTGGCTGGGAGCAATGCTGCAGGGGAGCCAGGTATGGCTGTGGCATGGGGAGTTTGGCTGACCCCAGCTGTGCACAGTCAGGATGGGCTTTTTTTTTTTAATTATTATATATATATATATATTTATCCACTGATACACGTAAGAAGTGAATTTTGCAAAGTAAATAGCCCCAGAACACACCACTATTTTATGTTACCAATTCTACTCTGAGCTACTTGTCTGTTGGACTGAGGACATCCTGCCTTCTCCTTCTCCAGTCCAGCCTGCTGACGCGTTGCACATCTTGCAAAACCTCAGTGTTTACATCTATTTTACTCAAATTCTGCGTAGCTCAGTTTGCAGACTAGTACTTCATGTATCTCATGGCTTTGTTATTATTGATCGCCCACTCTGAGACACTCAACGCTTGTGTTTGAACAGGGCAAGCAGACCAGGTTTTCAAGAAGCAACAGCGTTTTAGCACTCAACGGCAAATAAAATGCAGGGCGCAAGCACACAAGAAATGGCAAAAATAATGGACTCTGTAACCCGATGGGATCAGAACAGCGCTGTGATAATCGGCTCTGAAGCTGCAAGTGGCACAAGGAGAGGCAACCTAAACTCCATGACCTGGTCAGACTGAAGGGTGTCCTCTCCCCACCGCGGGCTGTTAAGGAAAGAGGTCCAGGCTTGTCGTCAGATGCCTGCCGTAGGCAGCACTTCTGTCTGCTGATGTACCTTGAGTGCCTCACGTCCTAAAACCACCTTTAAATAAGAATGTTTTGGACAAAGTGCTAACCATTTCACAAGCTGCAGACCACTTTGTCGGCAAGGAACTGGCGGATGGGGAAGTTGTGCAGAACTGACTGTGACCATCACTAATGTTGGTGCCAGTCTGAGTCCTCAGGTGGCTTTAGATGACTGGAAAAATACACAGAGACTGATAAACTAAGACTGGGAGAAAGTTCTGAACGTAACTACAAAAATGTAAAGAAATGGAACTGGTGACTGTCAAAGGGATTCGTAACACCGTAAATGGTATTGTTTTGTATCTGTGCTGCAAACAATAATCAATTTATAAACCTCATAACTGAAATACTTTGTGCTCCAAACCATTGCAGAACAGGCAGTCTTAGTACAAGCATTTCCCTGTACCCTGACAATATGCCTACACATGCTCCAAAAACCACTTCAGGCTGGGGAGCATATTTCAGGTCTCCAGCATACGAGCCTCCTGCAGACTCATCTACAGGGGCTGGAAGTGCTGCTGCTCCCTGTTGCTTGTCCAGCCCCTCTGCTGGAAGGCTGGCCCACCAGGCCGAATTACGTACCTGTTGGCATCACAGCTGCTGGGGAGTTAGTTGCTGCTCTCCCTCCCAACCCATTCATGGCCGAGGGTTATGAAGACATAATTGCCTATTGAAACATATTAATCCCAAATTTTGTAAGTAATTTCACCTATGAGACACAAACAACCCTGGCTTTGCTGCTGTCTGACCACTGGTGACACAGGCAAAAAGCTTTGTGTCTTGTGACCCGCTCTCCAAGTCCCTTGACACAGTTCCTTCATTTCTAGTATTGCCTGGAACAGAATAAAAAATATTCACACTGCTTATCTATTTGCATATTCATCTTGTCCATCACAACAGAGAGACAAATTCAGAATATTTTTTTAAGGTTTCTCTTCAGCCTCTAGCTATAGGATTTAATTGTTAGTGAGTTACATAGGCATGCAGCAGTCTGTCACATGAAGCAGATCACCCTGGTTTTGTAGTGTGCACACATACAGTGCTGTCTATCCCCTCGTTGCTCACCCAGGCTCAGGACACGCACAGCAGTCTGGGGTGAGCAGATGCTGCAGGCTCACTCATGTGGGTGCAGTATGACCCGACTGAGCACTCTGAGCTCAGTTTTCTGTCTCCAGCTTTGGCTAAGGCATTTCTGCCTCCACTGGCTCCTTAAACTTCAATTAATAATGACAAGAAGTTAAAAATCATGAAATTAAAAAAAAAAACAGTAATTTTCCTTTCCTTCCCTTCCCTTCCCTTCCCTTCCCTTCCCTTCCCTTCCCTTCCCTTCCCTTCCCTTCCCTTCCCTTCCCTTCCCTTCCCTTCCCTTCCCTTCCCTTCCCCCTTCCCTTCCCTTCCCTTCCCTTCCCTTCCCTTCCCTTCCCTTCCCTTCCCTTCCCTTCCCTTCCCTTCCCTTCCCTTCCCTTCCCTTCCCTTCCCTTCCCTTCCCTTCCCTTCCCTTCCCTTCCCCCTTCCCTTCCCTTCCCTTCCCTTCCCTTCCCTTCCCTTCCCTTCCCTTCCCTTCCCTTCCCTTCCCTTCCCTTCCCTTCCCTTCCCTTCCCTTCCCTTCCCTTCCCTTCCCTTCCCTTCCCTTCCCTTCCCTTCCCTTCCCTTCCCTTCCCTTCCCTTCCCTTCCCTTCCCTTCCCTTCCCTTCCCTTCCCTTCCCTTCCCTTTCCTTTCCTTTCCTTTCCTTTCCTTTCCTTTCCTTTCCTTTCCTTTCCTTTCCTTTCCTATCCTTTCCTTTCCTTTCCTTTCCTTTCCTTTCCTTTCCTTTCCTTTCCTTTCCTTCCTGAGCCTTACCAATCTTAGCTGAAATATTCTCCAGCTTTTTTTTTTTTTTCCATGCCGTTATCTGGACAAGTAGTTTGTGTTAAAAAACCCAAGACAGCAATTGGCCACTTCACAGCAGCAACTCTAAATAAAATACAGACCACCACCAATTCGCTATAAAACCATAAATGAGAAGAAAATAATTGTCTACATCTGATATTTGCAATGCTGTACATTGTGGAAAGCTTCATAGCTGCTGTGACAACTTGATAATGTCCTGAAAAGACTATGCCATCTTTATATGCAAAACAACATATTCTACTATCAACACCTAATGCCATCATCCATGATCTTTAAAATGAATTAAATCAAAAGACAAGGAGGTACAACACACAGAAAAGGTAATGCATTTGGAATTTGCAAGTGCACATTTGAGAAATGGCTCTACCAAGCCACAGCAATTGCTCCTTGTAATAAATTAGCTACAACCTTGGCAGACCAATTCCTCTTCCCACCAGATCCCTTAACGCCAACTCTTTCATTTGTATGTGCCAAATGGGTTTTAACCCTCTCCACGCTCCCAAGTTCAGTAAATCTCTATAAAAGATATCTGCTCTCATCACACTGCGAGAGAACGGGCTTATCTCTGCAGTTTCCATAGACAACAATAGCACATGGAGCAGTAAGAGGGAAAGAAACTGAGGACTGAAACTCCACGGGAGCCTAGGGCATACCCAGGTGGGTGTTAGCAGACACGCCTCCTCTGCTCCTCCCTTGTAAAGCCATCCCATGCCAGATCAAACAAGACACAGTGCAGTGGTCCCAGGGCTGGTGGCCTCCTGGCAGGGCACCTTGTGGCACGGAGATAAAGCCAGTAGGCATGGGCCACACGACTCCAGGTCTGTCTTTGTGTCTCTGTAGAGATGTCTAGCTCCTGCTGAAATTAACGTGGAAAGGCATCTAAACAGGAGGGCTATGGCTTCCCCTAAAATGTTCTGCAGCTCCGCAGCAGAGCAGAAGCCACATGCATGTCTCATGTTGCAAGCCAGCCTGCATGCAGTCAGGGGTTAACCCCCAAAATCAGCCTGATTTATTACCTTGGGATAAGTGCCTTTAACTGTCTGCTTTTATTTTAAGAGCCTGAGGTCGGCCCTTGGGGAAGAGCAAAACTCAAAAGCAACCCAAACTGTTGCTGTCCTTTCCAGAAGCATGTGCTCTGCTACCAAGCCAAATTACTCAGGACACCCTGAAAAGCAGGCAGACTAGTGCTGAACACCTCTGTGACTGCACTGAGTGAGTCTCCCTGCACAGTCGAGGAACTAATGGTAAAGTCCCACAAGGTGCTGGGCACCTTCTAAAATGCTCAGGATCCTCATGTCCCAGTGGTACTGAGAAGTGATGGGAATGCTGGGTGCTCAGCAGTTTCAGGACCGATTCATTAAATCATACAAGGCTGATAAAGAGGAGGCATATTTTGAATTAACAAAGCAACTATAGATAAAACCTTCAGGGCCAAAATGCCTTCTCCTATTTAATCTTAAAAAAAAAAAAAAAAAAAAAAAAAAAAAAGGAGAATTAAAATGTCGCCGCGTTTACCAAGTATTGTATCAGCCTATAATGCAAAGAATCAATTAGAGATTCAGAAATTCTTAAATAAACTACGGGCTTTCAGAATTTTTTGCAGTTGGGTTTTCGTGGCAAGCCTTGAACACTGAAATAGGAAAAGAACTTAAAGCTGTAATAAAAGAGGTTATGACACAAATACAATTAAAAAAAAACACCACTTTTTGGCACTGAAGCATATGCTCTGCCCCCTGCAGCTAAAAGTCACATACTGAGAGTGTTTGTTCTGTCAAGAATTACTAGTTTCAAGCATGGCTGGTGATTTTGGACAGTAGCACTTCAGAAACCTTCAATCTGGCACTTTTATCACTGCACATTTATTAAAGCATCCCCACCGTCCAAACTCCCAGGAGTTTGGGGATCTGACCTCTGGGAAAAAAGATAAAAAAGGTTCCTGAGACACTGTTTTGATCGGATCCATTTTTTTTTTTTTCTTCAGCCAGATCATTATTCCAAACCATTCCTTGATTCTTCAGAAAAAGTAGTAGATGCAAGAGCGATTCACTCCTTTCTTTCCTGGGAACAGACTGGCAATGAAGCCGGCCAGAGCCCACACAATTGCTGCTAAAGGTACTAGTGTTCTCAGCAAAGAATTATTTGCAAGCTGTAAGATCAGAAGCAAACCGATCAGCACAATTTATTTTATTAATTTAATCCATTGCAGTTCACTTGCCTGAAGATGTTCTGGAATTAGCATGAATACAAGGAAGAGTTCACTGTTTACTCTTATGTATTTTACTATGCCGTACAAAGTGTTTGTTTATTTAGTACAAATAACATTAGCTATAAATGCATTTTTTTTTCCCAGTTAGTAAATTCACAAAGCCATCCAGATTTCAATCTGTTTGCTGTATGTATGTATTAAATGAATTTGTAAATGGATTGTACATAAATGTTTTACTAAGGCTTATTTGTTATTCCCAGTATGCAATTGCCACTCTAAGCAGTCATATATTTGTTTTACTCTCTGACTGCGTACATTTCGGACATGAAAACCAATAACACAGGGTAGTATCCTCCTGGTTAACGCTTCCTAACAGACCTATTTTTGCTCTGAGATGTCAAACTGGGGAGGAAGCTGTTATCAATAGCTGTCATTTCTCCGCATCCTGCCAAAGCCAACAGGTAATTTTACCTGACACACATCAGAAAAAAAAGCTCAAAACTCTCTTCCATGTATTGTTTTTGCAAACATCAAAAAAATACTTCTATTTGCCATTACTTAAGCAACTTTGCCTGAGTGCTATGTATAGTCTTCAGTATATCTTTAAAAAGACAGGAAGGGTGCTTCCAAAATTACGGAAACAGCTTAAAAATGATGAACCTGAGAATCTGTGTGCAATCCGAATTTTCAGTCCTTGAGGTTTTATTTTTTTTTCTGCCTGTTCATACAGTCATAGACAAGCAAGCATGAAAGAGATGTCTCTAGGTCACACACTCCATGCCCTGATCCATGGCAAGATCATCTGCACCTATGTCAATTTCTGGCAAACATCTGTGTATCTGACCTGCCCTTACACACCTCCAGTGAGGGAGGCCCGCAGGCAGTATCCTCCAGCCAAACCATCAGAAAGTTTCTCTTAAACTCTAACCTAAAATTGTCCTGCTGCAGTTTTATCACTTTTTGTACTATTTGCCAAGTGTGTGGAGAACAGACTGTTCCTTTCTTCTTCGCGGCAGTCTTTTACACACTTGATGATTTGCACCATGTTCTTCTTTCAACCCTCTTTTTTTAGGCAAAGCCTTCTCAGGTCTTTCAACCTTTTTCAGAAGGCCATGTTTTCTAGGCTTCTCATCGTGTTTGCTGCTTTCTTTTGGAGGCTCTCCAGCTCCTTCTTCTCTTCCATCAGCTCTGCTGCCCATCAGCATATTCAGCGTCCTGGCTGAAGCCTCACCTGTTTGGCAAGCTGTAGGCTAAGACCTTTCAGGAAAAGGCTTATCTTTTCTGCAGCAACGTGTCATTGTTGACTTATTCTCTGTCTGCTGCTGAAAAGGGTAGTGGTTTATTCTCTGGAGGGAAAGGGAACAATTGCTTGACTCTAGCTCCTGTGATCCGCTCTGAAGCCTCTGATAAATTCACCCCTGTACAAGCCACACTCCTCTCCTTCAGGGTCCCACTTCTACTAGATCTGGATCAAAATCTGTCGTCGCTGTGATCCCAGTACTGTGTGACACACAGTAGGAGCAGTCAGGAGCAGTTGTACTTTCATGTTTCGTGGCAGTTGATAGGAAGAAAGGCTGTCCCTCAAAGAGGGACTGAAGAGCAGCTGCTTCCTATGTCAAGGCAGAGGTAGTGCTGGTGCCGCAGTGCCGCCAGCAGCAGCACTGCCTCCCTTGCCTCTGCGAGTACCCAGCAATGGAGCAAAGTCTTTAATTTCCTTTGTGAGCAATCCAGAAAGTTACCTAACTCATTGAGAGGCAGGCAAACTCTGGTGCCACTGCCATGTGCTCCAGAAGCTAAGCTAACTACTGAGCAGGGGCCCCGAAGTTTCTTTCTGCTGGAAAAAGACACTGCTCCAGCTCCTGTGCTTTATTGCTTTTCGTTGCCTTGCACTACCCTAAACAATTAGCCCAACAGAAAGGGATAGCAACTGCAGAGCAACGCAGGTACTCACGTGGCAGAAACTTTGCATAAAGCCTCCCTGTAACTGGAACGAGTTGAGGAAATAGGAAGGCACGAGGACAGCTAGTCCTAAATGTGGAGTCTGATGGATTTTGCAGACCTGTCTCAGCAGTCTTTTCCACCCAGCTCTGACAGCTGGACCAGAAGAGAGAATCTGATACCGCTTCTTTTTTGTGGAGGAAAAGACATCGAAAAACATCCCATTGCTGCAGATAATGGCATGCCATTATGCTAGAGATGAAGCTTTCTACCAGCTCAGGAAATGCGAATAATGCCATAGTGATATACACAACCAATACTTGATTTTTTTTTTTCATTTTTATTACAAATAAAAGCAAAGAGCCTAGGACGATTAGAGTATGTCAGAAAAGAGTTGCGTGACAGTTATATGGAGAAAATGCACTCTGCATGAAACCTAAGAAAACATTATTTGCAACGAGTAGATGAGGTCACCTTTGTGCCAGCAGAACCACCCTTCATACATCACCTGCTGGAAATAAAATCGGGGCACAGTCAGAGGTTATTGCATGATAGATGGTGGATGTTAAAGGGCCACCAGAACGTGAGATAACCCCTACAGTTAAATGCTGAAATCTGCAAGAAACCAAAAGGGGTGACATTCAGCCTCAGTTTTCTTAAGCATATGCCTTTTCTGTAGAAAATCTTGGAGCCTGAGATGAAGATCGAGTCCCTAACATTGGGATCTATTTCTTGTCCCTGTCTAGGTCCTGAGGATCCATTCACCACCATGCTGGCACTGCAGCACACAGCTAAGTGAATCTGCCATCTCTCCAAAACTCAAAAGCTAGCAGTCCGCACAGTCTTGTCCCAACACACTATAACTTTGCCAGAGACAAATACGTGTACTGTAAACACATATTTAGCTATTGACTACAAGAAAAGGAAACCAGCTCTGACCTTGTACCTAACCACAAGGACCACGTGTCAGCGAGATTTATGTGTGTGCATGTGTTGTGTTATAATTTATTGTTGTTCTTGTGTAAATAGTGTTTTGTTTAGCGTTATTGCCTTGCTAACTCTGGTCCTTATGGCTTTATTAATCTTTCTTAGTTAATAGAATAAGCACCTGAATGAAGCAAGGGCTCATCTATTTCCCCGGCACAACCACACCCCAGCTAATCTATCTGCTGTCACAGCACTCCACCTTGAAAGCTGGTGGGAAGCATGTGGGCAGAAGGGCTGTGAAGCTCCCAAGAGCTGCACATCGATCCTGGTGGTTCAGCTCTGCAGCACCAGGCTGCCCCTGCAGCACCCGTACTGATGATCCTGCTCACAACCATAATTCATTACGGGTGGAGACTGTCGGAGAAGAGCGGGACACAGTGGGACACAGAGAGAGCAAATTAACTCCACTCCCATGGACCGCAAAGTTCAGAAAGACACAGCCTGTTACCTCCACGTAGAATGTCTGTAAGAGCAGCAAATATATAAGAAAGGTGAACAGATCAATGCTTCCTTACATAAACATCAAGAATCAGCACAGGTCAGGAAAATTTAAAAATCACTGCAAGTCTGTTGGCTTACAAGTCTTCTAGAAATCTGGAAGTATATGGAGATGCAAATTTCCTGGCAAAATATAGGGAGTGTATGAAGCAAACAACATGGGAAACTAGGATATACGGGCTCTGCAGAGAGTCAGTTTTTGGGCCTCAGCTCTTTGGTTCTTGGCTAATACCTATATGCAAAATAAGAACGAAAAGTTCAACCCATTTATCCCACCTAGAGACAGATGTCTCACACAGACATGGAGTATCTGCCAAAAGAGCTTCCAAAACTTTCTGGAAGATGTTCGTCATAAAGGAAGGGAACATGCATGATATAGTACAGATAAACAATTAAAACAAAGTTAATCTGAAATAATCAAAAATGAACAAATCCACCTCCACACCAGTCCAGCCCATACTAGGTCTCTTCTTCCATACGTAGGAGGAATTGAAGGTGAGACAGCAGCACGACAGGGCAATACTGCTTAAGAGTGATAAACTGATGCTCCCTGCTCATAACCCGTTTTTAATTTTTAAGAAAGAAATCAATAAGTGCAGATAAAACACAGACGGCTGTAATCCCTGCGAGTAATCTTGTCACAACATGTGCTACTGTAGTTCTACACTTTTACCTTTGCACTTTGTTGTGTGTAACAGAGCAACATAATTAACCACTGGTAGGTAGTGTTTACGTTAGTTCTCAAAAGGTTAAGAAGCTGATTATAGCTAAAATCAGCTTTGCCTGGGGCTTCAGTGGCTCTGTGTAATCAAATTAGACAAGCAGGGCACAGTGTCACCTAACACAAACCAGTGGCACTTTCTTCTCTGCTTTGACCTTTTTCATCAGATGAGCAAGCCAGGTTTTAGCTTATTCCAAACATTTTGAACAGATTAGTTGCCAGTAAACTCCAAGCGATAAGCCAGGCATTAGTGCATACTGTTTTTGTAGGTGACTCGGTGAGACTGCACTCAGGAGATTATTTGGGGGTAGCGCCAGCTTTGCTTTCCCCTGAAATTAACCGTTTGGTTTACATTTTTATTTTGGCAGAAACTGTTTTCTGAAGGTGAAGGGCAATTATTTCAAATCCCCAAATACCCTCGATCACTTTCTTTGTCTTGGACATTTTAATGTTTTGATTCTAGAGATGGAGAGTAGTTTCCCAAATCCAACAGCAAACAGAAAACTTCATAAACGTGGTAGATAACGCATTAGCATTTCTGAGAAGCCACAGGTAACGCGCTCGGCAGAGTTACGGCTCAGCTGCGCGACGCAGCTGCTGTACTCTTTGAAGTCAAGCAAGGTGAATGGTATAATGGAGGAGTTTAAGGAGGTTTAATAATGTAGAGAGAAGAGCAAACCAGCCTTACATCAGAAGAGTGCTTTCTGCACGGCTACACCGTAACTGCATTTAAAAGCAGACTGCAGCGCCAGTAGCTTCCATAATCTCAGTATCTTTGAACATAAAGGGAACAAAAGATTAACCAGGCAAAGAATATATACAGAAAAATAATGGCAAATTTAGATAAAAATAATCTGCAAGTTAAAAATGCAGCATGCTCTTCTGAATTTTATGCACTAACATAAAAGACAGCAGCCAACTATATTTGTTGAATCTTTACATATTTGTTCCCCAACTTCAACTGCGGCTCTGCCTGTTCAGGTACTGTGGCCAAGTTATGGGGCGTTTATGCTGTGAAAACTAGCAGGCACGTGAAACAATAGCTTCTGCAGATGATTCGTGCTTATTCGTTTACAGCCAATAAAATCAAAACTTGTTATTTTAATTGATTAGTCATAAATACAGTTACAGAAGTCAAGTCTCTGTACTTGCACAGTCCGATGATTCCTGCTAATCCAGCAGTACTTAACAAATTCACATGTGGTTAGCTTGCCTTGCCATAGCTGTAGATCACATTTCCATGCTGCAAGCTGTGCAGAAAAAATCAATATGCCAAGTTTAACATACGGACAGGAAACATGATGTCCTCCTATATTTTCAATGAACTTCAAATGACTGCGCTGTTCCTACTCTACAGCATATTTGAGGGAAAGGCATTCTTGAGGAAGATGAAAGATCTAACACACAGTGAGATACACAAATTCATGACTCATGGAATCACACCTGGCTCTATTGTAACAACGTACTTCAAATAATACGGCATTATGATTGCCTCCTCCTGCCTTTACACTTCTAAAGCAGTGACCTGCCCTTCAGACAGAACACACGCTTGCCATGCCTCTGTCAGGTTTAGTAGCGAGTCCCTGCTGCCTCGTACAGCTCTGCAACATGGGGGGGACAGCAATCCTTCCCCCCCAGGCTGTCAGAGCCCTGTCTCCCTTCCCTGCACCCCCCGCGACCCGTGACCCAAGGCCGGCACCGCATGGCGGCTCCTCCACAGGCCCTGGGGACGCCGCAGGGCCTGATGGCCGATGGCGCCCTGTAGGCCTGATGGTGGTGGCTGAAGGCCTCTTTGCCAGCAGCAGCAGGACAAAGGGGATGTCTCAAAACCCTCGCAAAGACAGCGGGGGCGTTTCCAAAATGCGAGGCTAGGCAGGGAAGCAGAGAGATTGTCAGCTCTTTCACTGGTAATTTCCCTTCATTGCAATGAGCGGCTGTAAATGGATTAATGGCATTTAGCTCTAGAGAGCATGTCATTGATCTGCACCGAACATATAAACTGTTATATAAAACACACTCAAAGACTCGTGCTTGTTCCTGTCTTTCTATTAATATGTCATTTGTAAGACAAATTTTACTCAGAGATTAATGTACCATTTTAAAAACCCTAGGCATAAAACTCCCAATCAGAAAATAACAATGTAACAATTTTAAGTGTTGAATAATATTAATACTGCAATAAATTACGATTTCAGTACATTTTAGCCTTCTTTTATCAGTTCAGAGAATGTAACATAGTCCCACACTATTACAAATGAGTTCTTTCAGGGACTCCAAAAATATCAAATATGCAAACTTTACCTCCGCAGTCTCCCCTGATAATGCAGGAGAATTGATAATTTTGTGGCAATGAATGGTGATCATTGCCCAATATCTACAGACTGTTTCAGGTGTAGTGTATGGATGTATGTGAACATATGCCCCTTTGCAAATCAGAGGACACTACAGAGCACGGATGAGAGCCAACCTTGAGATACGCGATGCTGAAGCGATGACGGTACTGGTGTCCCAAGGCGGTTCTGCCTGTGCCAAGTCACCAACAGTGCAGACTTTGTCCATCCGTCAAGACTCCGATACAGGGCTCCTGGTTTGATAACTAACATCTGGATCTAAATAATGGCCTACACAGCTTGCTCACTTCACTCGGGGGTTTTTATGGGGGGTTGCAACACGGTCAGGAAACTTCTTCCACACAGACAGCTTCATTAGAGCTGGCCAAATGAGCCTGTGCATATGCAAATCACTGCTGAGTCTGTACTAAATCTTTAACATCTTAATGCCTCCATTTGCTTTTTTCCCCTGACTTTGACATTGCTTCACTGTGAACAGCTATATTTAATTTACAAGTTCTTTTTTTTTTTTTCTTTTTTTTTTTTTTCCCCTTCCCAAAACAAGGAGGCAGGAAGTAGATGGGTGTAACTTGCTGAGATGAGCTGCTGGCAGGGTGAAGTGGTAGGTTTTAGTAATAGCTGGAAGCCATAAGAGCTTCTGAGCTTTGAAGTCAGTGCAGCTTTGATGTACTGCTCCCATAGTTAATCGCAAGATAGTCTTGAAAGAAAAAGATTTCCCAAATACCATCCAAGTGTCATCGCTTGTGAAATCCTTGAATGATTTTTTTCTCCTAGTGAACTTTAAATCTAACATTGGGCTGCTCTCACTGCCTCTCAGTCACTCTTAAAGTATATTAATCAGTTAAAAAGATGATTAAACACATGCTCGGACTGGTCCAGGTGAGTAGCTGGCTGCATGCTGCTTTGCCAATGAACTTTGAGTACTTTCTTCGCTGCAGCCATCATGCTCAGCCACAGCGAGGAACCGCAGAGCAGGATGGTGGCACGGGAGGAGGTGGACAGCAGCCTCCAGGGGGGCTGTAGAAGAACATTTACTGATTTTTCCCGTGATATAAATTGTCCTTGAGTTGGACGCTCAAGCAATGAGAGCATTCATTTTTACTGAAAATATAAACAAAACTATCCCTGGCCAATTAGGTTTAAAAAATCAACTCATAAAAGCATCTTTTGAATATTTAGCATCTTTTGAAAATAGTTGTACGATATCCAATTTATTTTAATAACTAGATTTTAAGCCTGATCCTACTCTACATGTCAAATGTCATCTACCAACTACATGCCAAAGTGCAGCAAAACAACCATTTCCAAAGAGTCCAAAACTATCAGGGCAAGAACATCAAAGGTTTAAACCACAATCCCCGTCCTACAACGAAAAGCTCTTTACCTGTGCACATTTATATCTGAACAGAAAGGGGAGACACCATTCACCAACACCCATGTCTGTCCAAATGGACAGAAATAAAGAAAATGGCATGTGACTGGTAAATTATGGGAGAGCAACACGTCAAGGTCAGAGGTCAGTGAAGATTTCAACAAATCTCAGAAGATATGGCAACAGATTAAGCAAGGGGATAGACTGCCCTCCAACCCTAACCTGTTAAGACCTTTGAAGTCTTGTGGTTACCTCTATTCTGCTCTTTCATATTGGTTGTTAGTTACACTAATTACAGCCTAATAGTGCACTGGAGCCAGGCACTTTTTGCAGAGCCATCCGCAGGAGGGCTATGTGTGGAACAGTGACCTCCAGCCGAACAGAGCTGTGCATGTCACAGGCACTTGCCCCTTTCAAACAGTGGGCTGCATCGCCTGTTGCAGGTAACGAACTTTAAGATGTTAGTAACTTCAACATGCTTTGCACGTTCAAGAAACAGACACAACATTTTGCAAGAGAAATTGTAAGCTAAATAAAAGCCTAGCCCCAAACTTGGGTTAGTCTAAGTAGGGTCTGACAAAACTGCTGAAACAGATTTAATTCTAAGAACAGTTGTAATGTGTGCTGGCATAATGATTACCAAAATAAGGATGTAAAGTGCAACCCCTCATAAATACTGCATATTCAGCACTGAAATCAAAGAAGTAACTTAGTGTTGCTGCCAGTAAGCTTGAGTGAGGGAGTGTGGGATTAGATGTGGAGTCTATTTGCATTGATTTTGCATCAATATCCATATTAATGCTAACACAATATTGTATCATATCTGGGGACAGCATTCAGCTCAGAGTCTCTCTGGCAGCTGAAGTATCACTTGTAAAGCTTCAGTAAATCATTTAGTAGCATTAAACAAAGTCAGGCACTAAATCAGAAGAAAAGTTCAGAAAAAAAGATGTAGTGCATAAAAATCATACCAGAATTAACAAAATGTATAACAAAAGAGCCTGTGTGTGGAAAGAATAGCTATTCAAAATCAATTTCTATTTCCTCATTTATACGAGGAATATTTTTTACATGGTAGATAAAAGCTTTGCATGATGACAAATCAATCTACCTGCAATTGCTGGGAACTCTGTTACCAAGATAACATAATTTGTCTGCGGGTGCAAACTCTCAGCTGTGAATACACCTTTAAAGAGATACAAATAAAAATGTAGTTTTAATGAAGACACAAATGAGGAGAAATTAGGACTTCCTTGCATCATCTAGTAGCAGAGCGCTCAGAAGGCAAAATGAAAGTCTGACAGGAAGTGATATAAATGCTCAAATATGATTTAATCTGGATTTCTGAACATTTAATAAAACATAAGCTTTATGATCAGCACGCAGAATAATAGAAAAGATCCTGACTTCTTTACTGAGCCCTGAGCTATCCTGGAACAAAGGTACAAGGATATAGGGAGATATAGGGACTGATCTTCCCAAGCTCACATACGTGTACCTCATACTTACTAATGCACAATTTGCAGCTGATCTCTCTGCTTAGAGCATGCTCTTGCTGGGTTGGCTCAAAGAGAGCAACCCACGGCATCCAGCTGGTGGGAAATCACACTGCAATTTGGCACCATCTCCTCTGGGCTCTCCTCCACATGGTTCATGGTTTCTCTTCACTTTATCCTTGCCCAGAGGGAAGTAAGTATGGAAACCAGTGTCTTGGGCAGTTCTTCTGTCTGCCCCTGACTCCGTTAGAGTCATCAACAAAAAATAGCGCAGCGCATCTCTTCTCAACAAACCTCTTTCTTTGCCTTCTCTGCAAAGGTATCCTGTCCAGGCAGATGCCAGAGACAGCGCAGCTGCTCCCAGGTGCTGCACCACAACCCTATGGTGGGGACTGATGGCTGCAAGCACAGCCAGTCCCACGGACAGCAGCAGCACAAGGCAAGAGCCGAGGCTGTGCCAGAGTTGGCTGTGAGATGGCCTGACACCTCACTGCTCAATCCAGCAAAGATCTGCCTCTCCAGCCACAAGGCTCTTCCATCCCCAGATTTACCTTCTCAGAAAGGACAATGCATTTACAAGACACAGGTAAAAGTAATTGATTTGCATGGACTCGCTAATTGAAGTGACCAATTTTCAGCTGACAGACTGTTTAGTGCTTTTTCAGCTCCCAGGCCCCTGAAGCTTGAACCCTGTCCTCTGCATCTAACGCAGATCTTTGTGGAACACTTATGCTTTCCTGGAGGACAGCAGATGTGTGCTTTGAGGCTGACAGAGAGAATTACAACAAACAAAACATAAAGCAAATGGTTAATAAATTTCATCTAAAGCTATTACAAGAAGGAAAAAAATACACTTGAATATTTGTCTTTAATTCACACTCAGCATTTGGTTATAGTAGTGGTCTCCAGAGACAAAAGGACAGATGTGAGACCCACCAAAACCACTGGGAATCTTTCTCCTTTGGTTTTAATGGCAGCTGAGTCAGGTCCCTAGCAGTCAAAAGAAATTTGTAAGATTCATAAGCTATGCTGAATTTGTAAGCTGTACCTAATGGAAGAGTCTAAGTTCTGCAGTCAGTAGCAGGAAACTGTCAAAATCATGAACGTCTGGAGCACTCTTGAAATAAAACAAATTGTACCTTGCAGCTCTTATATGCATTGGTGTTAGACTCCAGCACAGTATTGCTTTAGGAAATCTTCAACTGTTATCCTATCTGTGCTTGATATTATGGAGAAATACTGAAAAGGGAATAGAAAACATTTCACTAAATGGGCCAAGCTGCATAAGAGGATGTCTACAACTCTGTCCCCATATACCTCAAATAACAAATATTTTAATCTAACAAAGGTTAACAGTGAGTCCTTGAAGTTCATTTATCCTAGCATTGCAAAGTGACACCAGTTGTTAGGGAACAAGTGTTTTGAGTTTAGTACACATTCCCCATAGGTGCAGCTGTATCAGGAAAGCACACGCATCGGATGGACCAGCCACAGTGCTGGCACCTTCTGGCAGGGCTGGGCTGCTCTGTCTTCTGCCCAGCATGAGCATTCAAACACTACAGAAGCACTTGAGTTCAACACTCAATTCAGTATATTGTTTAAACGTCGCCATAAAAGCACTGACCATTTGGAGACAAAGAAGGAAATGACACATGCAGATATAAAAATAACTTGTTCTGCCTAGCAAAGCTAAGGTCTGCCCTCATCAGACGTGGAAGCTCTCAGTGGGACTCAAACAGTTCCTCATGCAAATATCTAAGGGTAAAGAAATTGTATCTCAGATTGCAAACATATGTGGGTTTTATTTACATGTAATAAAAGTTTTATATGTGCATGTAATGATTTATAACATATCATTTCAAATGATGTTAACATAAAAATATCAGATAAAGTAGTAAGAATTTTTATATATGTCTCATTTGCACAGAGATTAAACTAACAAAAAGAAGTCTATTTTCCTGCCCTTAAAAGTAGTGATGGGCACTTACTAGCATTTGTTGAGAAGTACACGACATTTGCCTTCAAATTGACTACCGTACTCACAGCAGCAATAATGAAAATCTAAAATGTCTTACTCTATTAAATGTGTGGATTATTTCTCTATCAAGGTGTTGTAGGTATGTCTTCTAAACTTACCTAAAAAAAAAAAAAGGATAAATGTGGGGAAAAAACCTTACTCCCTTTTTAATATAAAAATTGGGATATAATTTTAAAAATCTTATTAAGCAAATTTGGCTCACCAGAATAAAGTATTTCCTGGAAAAAATACATATTTCTTAATACACAAACAATTGTCACACAGAGCAGGGTTTTTATGTCATAACATACGAATGTAATGTCTGCTTCAGTTAGCCTTGTACTTAAAACTACTTGTGCAAACAATCAACATCTGAACATTAGTTATAAGCAGTTGTTTGCTTTTGCTTTTAATAAATAGATAACAATCACAATGCATTTAAAACAAGTCACTTAACTGTCCCTGTGCATTAACATGATGAGATTAGTTGCTGGCACTGGTTAGCAAAAAATGACAAGTCCTCCCAAAAGAAAATAGGGCCTTTCAAATATAGGCATGTTCCTTGATAGGAGAAAGTTTAAAGTGCAAATATACTGTGAAAAGGGCCTCTAAAAATGGCATCACAGAGCTCCATGTTTCTCATCTTTTGGTTATTTCACAGGTTGGGAAACTAATCTTCTCAGCTGAGAGATACTTGGAGCAGCCAGAAAACTGTTAAATTAGCAATTTGAGGGCAGGGTGCTAAGAAGGCAAATATGATACAAATTTAACCTCCATGTGTTGCAAATAAATTTAATTTATGTGGCAAAGAAAAAGAAAGAGAATGTTAAAATCAATTCTATGCCACTGCTAGGAGTTTCTCCAATTCTTGTTTGTTGTCCAATCACAGCAATGAGCAGGAATTTGTTATAATTGGCATTACTGACAGCTGTTAAGATAATTTGTATGCCTGAAATATTAAAATGTCTGTTTATTACCTATTTACAGTGATCCAAGTGAATAAACGTGGTGAGGACGTGGCACCCTGTTCTAAAAAATCCATTACTTATTCCAAAGACAGCAATAAATCTGAATGTGAGTCTTCGATGGATGTATGCCAGTGTGCCAAAAATGCCCAAGAGGAGATGATGGTAGGGAGGTTTGTGACCTTAGCAAACCAGAGAACAGAATAAGTTTCTTCTCAAGCAAGCAACTGCAGTGCATGGAAATTCTCCTTACCCTGAATACATCAGTTTGGGAGGTAAATACTGTAGGTTTCTTCTGGCCAGTTCTACATCAAAATTAAGAGTTCCTAAAAATAAGGAATGGCAATTTTCTAACACCAAAAGTTATAATGCTTTCCATGAATTTACCATTTTGGACAGTGTTGTGATGGATAAAAATGAATGAAATCACTGGGCTGGAATTGGGTTGCCTGGGGACAGTGAACCTGACCTGATTACATTCAGTCTGATTGAACAGAGAAGTCTCAGCCAGCAACACGCCAGCAACACGCAAGCTTCAAATGGCTATTCTCCTCAAGGTAGGAAAAATACTGGCAGCTTTATTCAAGATGAGATATTTCAACATAAAAGAATGACTGATGTCTTAAAAAAAGTTTGTTGCATGACAAAGACAAAACAAAACCAAAAAACCTGCAGAGCTTTAGTCCTTCTGGTTCAATGAAAAAGTGAAGTCAATCGTTAGGTATAGAAAAAAGGTGGTAATAGCTTGTTGTTGTCGGTATGAAAAGATGATAAGGAAAGCTAAAGTTATCAAAGCAAAAACAATCTATGACTGGCAAAAAGCACAATGAGGAACTTTTTTTTTTTTTTTTTAATATATAAGCAGCAAATGCAATCCATAGCAAACATGTTGATCTTCAGATGGAGATTGTGAAACTCTAAATAACACAGAAGAAAGTATGAAATTGTTCAATATATGTTTCTATTATCTATTTGGAAAAAAAAGGCAGATGTTTGGTGAAGTTCATTCTATTTCAATTCATCAATATCTTCTTAGGGATAAATATTTGTAACTTGGCAGACTTGCAGAGTTTGTATTCAAGAGTCATAAAAAGCTAACCGGTTACCAAAGTTCATTTTGAATGAAACTTAAAATATCAGAGAAATTAAAGAAGATGGGAGAAATCTCAATCCAACTTTCAGAAAAGACTATCTGCACAGTTAGCTTGACATAAATATAAAGAAAAATAAAGGAGAAATGGATATATAGTTCCATAAATCCCTGCTTTAGATACTGTGGACATGAAGAATCAGCTCTTCCCACTTTTTTATTATGACATTTCACATTTCTCTCTTTCTCTGCTGCTTTTCTTCCCAGCAAATCCAGCCTTCTTTAGGGGAAACAATCCCAATTCATTCAAACTTTCATTGCAAACCATCTGCTCTAGACTTCTAATTATTCTCAGTGCTTACCACTCTATCCAACTGTCTGATGTATTCTGGTGGGTAACCATTGCTTACCCACGTGTTCCTGAACTTGTATGTTTGCAACAAGGAAGATAGGGGGATCTAAACCTGGAATTTTGGAAAAGACTTCCCAAAAAGGATGTGGCATCACAGAGCACAAAGGAAAGAACCAATTAGATGAGCATCTGCCAGGAAATGATGTAAGAATGTTTGATCTTGCCTTGGGATGGGGGATGAAGCTGATCCATGTTAAAAATCCCTTTCAGAACTGTGATATTGGAGACTACTAATGAAGAATTGGGATAAAAGAACATAATTAATTAAAGACAACATAACTTACTGGCAAGTAAGTCTCTAACAAATAAACTCAGTTCATCTTTGATGAATTAACATGCTTAGCTGGTAAATACTTATATGCAAATGAAGTATACTGATTTTTTTTTTTTCCAGGCATTTGACTTTTTCCTCCAGAATATTCTGAGCAGCTGAACAAATTATGCCAAGTTTCCTATGCATTTTTGGAAAGCCCTTTGTCTTCCTTTTCTTTCCAGTAACTACCTCCTGCTTTTCTCAAGTTTCCCCTTAAAACTCTGGAAAAAAAGATCCTATATCCTGTCATCATATTGGAGCCACATACCTGCTACAGTTGACTGGCTGTGACTGCTTCTTCGCTAGTTGTTCATTTTCAGGCACCATGTATATCACCTGAGTTACTCTACCTTGTCTTTCAAAGGAGACAATGGAAAGTCTTCCTTTTATGAGGAAGACACATTTCTCATTTCTTCTTCTATGCTGTCTACTGTTCGCCGTAAACTCAGAGCAACTTAATTACAACTAAAACTTCAAATTAGGCAGAAATTGATCAATGTTTCATAAATTCATAAGGGGACAAATGGCACAATTGTAGAATTCCTGTTTACTTGGGAAAGCATGTTAAAAATCAATATAACTCAATATTTCTAGGAACTTGCAGACTAAGTAATCTGCAAATGTAGTTGTCAGGGAGAAACCGCTATTGAATAGAGATTGTTACTGACGGAGTGTCCTAAGGCTATTCAACAACACAGGAAGTAAATGTAAATTCACTGGTGGTAAAACTTGTGCGAATGAGAAGATTGGCAGAATGAATATTAACAATAAGGTCTGCATGCTTTTGGTCCTTTTTATTTATTTATTTATTTTTAAAATGTGTATTCATCTGTTTGTTTTCTTTTTTAAAGCTACATGCAGTGCTGCATAACACTACCTCATGAACGAAGATAAAGAGCTGCAGTTACAGAAAGGATACCAAGAGCTGCTAAACAAGCTTCTCCTACACAGCCTCTCTACAGTATGGTGATAAAGGGGTCAAACGTGACCCTTCGCAGATGAAACAGGAGAAAAGCAGGTAGTGAAGATTTGAAGTCTGTATATTGCATTAGTGAGATGCAAGTCTGTTTCAAAGAAAGGATGTTGAAAGACTGACGACGCCACAGAAAAATGTATAAAAGCACTTGAAACCTGGAGAAATTAACTCCAGTTAACTGCAGTGAGACTTAAAGAATTCTATGTATTCTGTTTCTCAGAAGAAAATTGAATGTTGATTTGATTCCAGTATCTAATTCACTTGGCAAAAAAGCAAATGTATTCAATGGCTCTTTAACTTAGTAGAAAAAGGCACAGCAAGAACTAATGGCTGGAATCTGAAACCAGAGAAAATCAAACCAGAAATGAGCCACTCCTGTTAAATGTTTGAAAAATTATAAAAGGAAGCAATGGATTCCCCATCTCTTGAATCCTTCTAGCCAGAGCTGAATCACTTTTGGGAAGACGCACTTTGACCAAATGCAAGTTTTTATTTCAGCATAACAACATCTGCTCAAAATATAAAGAGCTGCATATGAGTGGAGAACAAGTAATTGAAATGTCCTTCCTGACCTAAACTATATGCACTTATGAAAAAAGATCAAAAGTGAAAGAGAACATTTCTAAAAATTCTACCAAAATCTGTAAATTTGGATTTGAACAGAAAATGCAAGCTGAAATGTAAATGATCTTTTGTATGTTATTGCAATGCAAATATAAGTGTTGCCACTGAATTTCATATTACGTCCCTCAGGGGTCCAAATACCTCCTTACAGGCTTTGAGGATTGGCAGAATTACAGCTTTTGGGATCACAGTGATATACCAGATCCCATCTCTATAGATGTTCTGGCTTAATAGCGGTGCTGAGGATAAAACAGAAAATACTTTTCAAAATGACTAACGGCATATGGAAACAACTTGGAGTGCCAAGGCTAATATTCAGCCTCAGTCCCACAAAGTGCTTAACCAAAAGTCACTGAGAACCATGTGAAGACTTCTGCTCTGGCTGGACTGGAGTCTGTAGATATTCCAGAAGAGACGAAGTCAGCAAGGACAATAGCCTTCTCACCCACCCTGTGGAAGATACACTTTCACCATGCCACAGTAAGGACCAAGGTGCACCATCTGGCATGAGGTTTCCTGCTTGCACTTGGAGCCTGGGAAGGCATCGTGTACAGAAATGTGGCGACAAGCCACTGCATTATGGAAGCTTCTGCTGCAATCAAAAGATAGTGCTGACTGAACCAGTGCTAGATTGTTTTTTAATTACACTTACCATAGTCTCTTTAAAGTGTCGGTCTAAACTGTCACAAGGAAATCTGCATTACAGCTGCATCTGCCTATTCAAAAAGTGAACACGTTCATTATTCCTCGTGCTGCCATCATGCCTGTAAATGCTGGTGAGGAGCCGCGGCTTAGGCACTCTGGCGACACAGCTGTGCAGAGGTCTGGCTCAGCATTACCTGGGCTGGCTGGCTTCTCTCTGGGCAAAGGAGAAGCAGAAGCACAGAGCAAGAAGAGCTCAACTCATTAGTCTGCAATTGTGCTGTAGGGTAAGATGTCAGCCAGCACGTAGACAGACTTGGATATATAAAAACTGGTGAGATCATATTCAATAGTATCAGAAGCAATTGTCAGGGCAGTCTAAATATTTTGTAGGAAATATCTGGCTCTAATAATTTACATTATTCTTCATTATCACAATCAAACACTGCCTTGAGGAGTCGAAGGCAAGCATGCATCACTCTAAGTTAACTGTACTCTAAAAAAAAAAAAAGCAATGATAAATAGATGTGTCTGAGCACAAGAATAATTTTGATGAGACTTTTTCTCTAGTATCAGCACAGCCCCAAATACATCTACGTATTTTGTAGAGCAGTACATTAAAATGAGTGTGCTAAAAAATAACGGTACTGGTGGTATATCAAACAACTAACTGCTCATGAAGAAGTTATAAATTAATTATAAAGTTGAATTCTCCCACTGCCGCCACATCCGCTAGTTCAAATCAACACTTTCAAATTCACATTTTCATATCTACCTTTGAGGCTCTGGAGTTCTGGAACAGAAACTGAAATACCATTCAACAGGTCTTTACAGATTTTGTCCTTTCCAAAGCACTGCAAAGCTAAAACTCAAAACACAACATACAAGCTCACATCCATCTAGGTATCACACATGAAACAAAAAGCCGCCTGAAACACCTGAGGCTGAGCAGGAGACTAAGAGCAGAGTTCCTTTGAAGAATCAGGAGCAGGGAAAAAGCTACTTACTTCTGCACTAAGAAGACATTATCTGAAGCTGGACTTAGTGCACATGTGCAGCACCTGCCAGAGCTGGTCCTGAGACAGGCTGATGCTTCAAAGTGTCTGTAATAATTTCCAATCCCTGATGTACAGTGGCAGAAATGGGAGTGCAGGACCAGCCCTTCCAGCAAGGAAGGATGCTCACAGCAGGCTACAGAGCTACCTTCATGCTGCAGATTCCTGTATTTCTCAGCCTGTGCTATTAAAGTTACAAATACCTTAAAACAAATTGACACATACATAAATATAGGAGCCTGCCACTTTGACAGAGCACTGTAGTGTTTAATCTTTTAAGTGAAACGCTTTTATTGGCAGAACTACATGAACACGAAGACATAAAATGTAAAGAGGTTTACAGTAAACACTGATTACTGTAATCTTAATCTCCATGAATGACTAGTGAATGCAAAAATTACATTTTTAGCTCAACAGCTAAATTGTCTAATCTGCCTTATTTTGAAATGTGCATGGTACGTGTGTGTGTGTATTTCTTAAATTATTGGACACAGATCACTGGTCACAAAATACTAATATCAGAAAATAGTCCAGAAAAGTCTTCATCAAATTGATTAAAGAATGAAAAATCAGAAGCATTGGTAAAACAGGCTAAAAAGAGGGGGATGAGCTAAGGTATTGTCTCAGTGCTTAACATACTTTATGGTTGCCTCTGCCTTGTTTGCTATGAACAAGATTCATAAATGTTTAAGGGTGGCAGTTTAGTGGGATACAAATAAGGCTGGGAATAAAAAAGCAGAGAAAAGCAAACTGTGGTTGTCCTCACTGTGGCTGTCATGAACCCCACCCACGTAGCTCCCCGAGCACAGACCCTGCAGTGCTGCAGAGCAGGAGGTCCTTCTGCCTGAACCCCAGGGACTGCTCGGCACTGGGTGCCCCTGCGGCTGGTGGGGTCTTTCTGCAGAAACACTGAACTTCCACAACAGCATGCAAAAGCCACCTGTTAGACAAAGCCTCTGCACCTCTGCAGCCAAAGGGATGATTCTTGGCTTCACTGCTATCAACACCAGGTTTGCCACACAGGCTTCATCTGACAGCTGGGCTGCAGGTCTGCTCTTCCACAGGACGGCTCGCTGTGCAAGTCATGCATTCAGTTTCTTGGATCAGTGCTTTTAAGCAGATCTAACAGTCCAGAATAACTTTACTTAAATTTACTGTAGCCCCATGGAAGGATTATTGATGCTATTCTATTACTTAGCACAAAGCAGCAGTCTCCAGGGGACTGTTTAGTAGCATATTTTTGTCTGGATATTAAATCAAGCTATGCCAAGGACTCAAAAACAGCAGGTAACAAGCTTTTCCCTGTTTTTCAGTGAGCTTTGCAGAATCTCATCTTTCATTTGTTTTGAACTGCGAGTCTCTTATGCACATACAGAAAAATCTCCAATCTCTTCCCCCCCAAAAAGTACACAGGACGTGTTTAACACACGCAGGAATGCTTCTGGCTGTGGTTATGCTGCAAGGCTCAGCAGATGACACCCCTGCTCCTTGTTGGGACAAGCTCCATCAAAACAACTACGTCACCTCCTTGGTGGGACAGGTGAGTTTAGATGCCAAAAGTCTGGAACAGCAGCTCTGGGTCTGCTCAGTTTGCTGAGACTGAGTTCATATTCTGGTACCATGGCAGTTCCAGGGCAAGTAAATGTAATAATACCAACAAAAATAATACCAGTAAAAACTCCACAACATTATGTGCATTTTAATTATTATGACCACGGCTCCTTTATTAACATGGAGTGGATCTTATGGAAGGCTGGACATATTCTAGGTGGCCCTTCTTGAGAAGGGGATTAAGCCACATGACCTTCAGAGGTCCCTTCCAACCCCAACCATTCCATCATTCTGGTAAGCCACTTTTTTTTTCCTTCTATTTATTGATCTGTAAAGGAAGTCAAACACCTGCTGCAGCCTGTTAGAAATAATACAAATGTTTTTTTTTTTTTTTTTGGAATTCAAAGTAAAAAATGTTGTGCTCGTCTCACCTAAGTGAAATTAAAGGTTTTATACAACATACAATTCAAGCTTTATGTTTGACACCAGTAAATATTATCTGAGGACTCCCTCAAAATACTATTCCATGATTTACAGTTGGTCACCAGCACCACCAGCAAGGGTCACACCTGTTCCCCAAAATTATTATTTTTTTTTCTTTTTCCTGTAACCAGACTGATTTCACTTCATTCAGCTGTGTGGATTCGGTCTTGCACTTTTTTCCTTATTAAAGAGGCATATATTCAAGCCTAGGCTCATCTGTGAATAGAGCTTTTCTTGATTACTGTCAACGTTTCATTCCATTGTGTCATCTTGTTTGTCTTTTGATGTTATAATTTCCTTATTTTACAATGTTTTAACTACATTGGCTGCAACTGTTAAAAGAATAACTAGTGATTTGGGGGGTCAACGAGAAAGGCTTTAAAAGCATTTGATTAAGCAATTCATTTTAGTAATGTTACAGTAACTTCTTTTTATTTGATTATGTAAATGAGTGTTGGTGCATATCGACTTTGGCAAAATACTGCAGTTTAATCTCCTAAATAAAAAGCTTTCACTGGTAGAAATGTATCAGCTAAGGATGGTATCCTGTGCAAAGACTTAGGAGCTCCTCATAAGACACCCCAAAATTACAGTATTCAGGAAAACAAAGGCCACACTTACCTGACAAACTTTCCCATGCTACCTCTCCTGAGCTAATGTTCAGAACACTATCTTGAAATAAAAGTAACTTAATTCCTGAATTGCAATGGAGACAGACATGGACCCATAAATTTACTTTCCCCCATCGTCACTTTCAGCAGTTCCTACCCAGCACCTGCTGTGCTAGGATGGCTTCCCAAAGGGCTTATGAACTTCTGCTTTGGAAACAGGAGAAATGTTGTAAGGTCTCGGAGATGTAAAGAGAGCTACAACTATGACTAGCATTAACATGATACAGCCTGTCATTAAAACTTCTGTCCCATTTTCTGAATCAAATTACTAGTTCACCTCCAACTTCTACGACTCCTACTGCCACTCCATTTTATGTGATGGTTTTTAATGTATAGACTGCTTCTAAAGCCTTCAGCCCTCTCCACCCTACGTTTTCTTATGTCTTTGGATAGAGAGGAAATGGATCCATCTCCCCCGAGACAGAAGAGCGGTCTTCTGGTTTTACTTCATTAGGAAGGTGGATAAGGACTGAAGAAGAAGACAACCTCAAGTCTAACAGAGGTCCTTAATGAGGGCTGAAAGTGAATAAGGTAGGAGATTGATACTTTTATACATACACCAAATAGCACAACTGGGTTACATGGCAGTTTTTAGAAGATTATCCCTTCAACGTGATAACAACCTGCCACAGAAAGACCTTATGCTATGACAACAGCATGTAACAAAATCCTTGAAATATGGAGAAAAGACCATAAAGACCCCCACAGTACCCCACTTCTAGCCACAAAGAAACAGAATGAATTTATTACGGATTGCTCTCTCTGTATCACTGTTGTTCTCACGCCCACACTGTTTAATTATTAAAGTGTATTAATTCCTCTTTGTAAGTGAGTAAGACATGAATGAATTATGGCAAACATTTTAATTACTTAATAATATTCTAATCAAAAGCTTGAACAACTCTATCTGGAAATGAGAGTTGTTTTTCCAGTTTGATAGCCATTTATTTCTCTCTGGTGATTTGTAAGGAAAATACAAGCAAGTAAATGTGATGTAATATGAAGTATACACTGCTCACAAACAAACTGGGGTTGCCTGTAAATCCCAGTATGCTGGCTGGCTGAATATCAGACCCTTTATGAAAAAGTTGGCTCATGAGATACGCCCAAGAGACAGATATTCCTGAACTTACTTCTAAGTGCAAACACAAATAAAGAAGAGGGTTTCAAGCAGAAAAGATAACTAAATCTTCCCTCTGCTGTAGATTTATTTAAAAAAAAATCTCCTCTCATTGCTGTGACTGCTCTGACTGTTATTCATTTAAATACCAAGGGCAATGCTGCCAGTATTCGAGTGTGGGCTATTTCAGTACTGCAGTTCTCAGGAAATCACTGAAATAAAATCACATTAGATACTAGTGCTCCTAAACCTAGTAGCATTTCATAAAATTATTACAAATTGCCCTAATGCAGGCTTTCACCATTGCTCATATAAACACACTGTAGGAATTATTCAGTTGTTCCTCTGTAGATGTCTTAGAGTTGTCCATATATAGAAAGAAATATGAACGAAACATATGAGTAAACTGATAATTCAGCAGTAGTCACATAAAGCTATACTATTTAAAACTGTCCTTTTAAGAACCAAGCTGGAAATAGTAAGCTTCCATTTAAATCATTGTTCAAAATCTCTTATGAAAACATCAAAAACATCAGTGATCTTAATCTAGTAGCACTGTTTGCAAGCATGAAAAAATACAAATAGCCAACTTACTCTTTTACAATTTTTACTTGCTGAAATACTACCTCATTCGAATTAATTCTTCTGCCAGCAACTTCAGTGCATCTTAACTTCATTGAATATAAACATTATGCCCACTATGACCCTTCCTCAATAGAAATGTAAAATCAAGACTTATTCATACCCTTATTGAAGTGTCAGTCAGTTTCTAAATAACATTTAGGATTTCTTTTATATAATACCCTTTACATTATTTGCATAGGATGAATAAAAGGAAGAGAAGAGAAGCTCAAATGGTCGATTTTCAGTATTGGCAAGTGCACTATAAATACTGACTAGTTGCTATCCAAGCACTCATTTACCTGACTAAAATGACCTCTATAACATGCTGCCTTCCACAATAGCTACACATATGTCAAAGATTGAAAGTTAATACTGTTTTGAGGAATTCTGCTACTGAACAATATTTTTCTTTTAAATTGCAGTAGTCTTCCATAAAGGAGTAAAAAGTTGGTAAATGAATGTTGAATCTATGAAAATTTTAGTAATATTTCATCTCCCTAAGCACTAAAGAGCAATGTCAATGTTATTGCACTGTGTCTGTACAGAGCTGATGATCTGCATGGTTAGATCTCAGCTCACAGTAAAAATGTGATTACAGGTCTCTGGTTGTTGTGAGCTCTCAAACAAAGTATGGCTAAATTTTTTAAGCCTTCAAAGTAACCTGCAGTAAACTAAATTTCATCTGCAATGTGAGGTCTCATTAACAACCTCACATATCTACACAGATACAGATCTCTAACTTGTCAAATGAACAACTGTGTCTCACAGAGCAAGGTCAAACAGTGCTACAGCTTTTAAATTAATATTGTATAGGCAGTGTGTTCCTTTGAACCTGATTTTGTATTCTACAGAAATACCTTACCTATGGCTTTTAAGAAAACTGATAATCAAACATGAGCAATCAAATCAAACATGCTCAGTAACAGCTTTATGTATTTTAGATTACTTTCCTATGTAGATTTGAGATTTTCCTGTTACACTGACAATTACACACACCTTCTGGAATTATTACACGTTAACAAAAATCTCTGTATATTATTTCATGTGCTTCTTATGATTTATGATTAATTAATGAGAAAGTATAGCTGAATACTTCCCAAACAAGAGAAATCTCACATTGTCTTGGACACTGTAAATAATTTGCAATACGGACTAGACTTCCATTGATCAGGACTCAGGGAAGTGTTCTGCTTCACTTTTGTGTACCTTTCATTAATTCTTCTTGCCTACATAAAGTTAGATGTTTATTCAAGGGCATATAATAAATTTCCCAGTTTTCATCATCACTATTATTTTTTGTAACCTTCTATCTATAAGTCATCGATTAATTAAACCAAAAGAGAAAAGAAGATTAGGAAAATATATGGAGACAGGAAAATGAAAATCCTATAAAAGACAAAAAATTAAGTGGACTGTATAAAGGTGCAGTATTCAGTCAGCCATCTGCTTCCGACCATATCTTGCTGTCGAAGGGTTAAAATACACTCAAAGCCAAATGTATTTTTAAATGACCAAGCCACCCCTGGGCACAAACAGCTACATCCACCGCCTGCGCACAAAGCGACCTACCTGCAGAGACCCGGGGGCAGTCGGGCAGCATTGACTCCACGGCTGTATCCAGCGGTTCGGAGCTGGACACCCAGTTAAAACAGTTCTGCATGGGAAGACAGGCAATTGTCTGCTAAGCCAAAAACTCAGAGCAAGGATAAACACGGGCTTTGTAAGTAAGGGTATCGCTTCAAAATGCTCTAATTTACACAGCGGTCCGAACAGGGACTGGAAGGTAAACTACACTAGTTTGGTCATGCCAAGTGATGTTTAAATATTGTAGGTTCACCCTAAGTAGGTAAAAAAAAAAAAGGTAAAAAGGGTAAGATCAGGATGATCAAGATATTCATAATGTGCTTAAATAGCATGTCTTTAAGCACTACTTTGAGTGCTCGTGGCCTTCAGTAGGTACTTGGACCAACTGGAGTCTGAACAATCCACTGCACATTTTAAGCCATTTTTCTCTGTAATCGTTAAATAGGTATTTATATAAAAACTGAACTGCTGCCTTCAGAAGTCGCAAGAAGTCAGAATTTTAAGGGTGTTTTGATGGAGTATGCTGTGGAGAGAAGGCAGTGAAATTCCAAACCAAGAGATTAGAGTTAAGCAGAAGCCATTAAGATAGATTAATATACAAATAGCTGGAAATATATAACTGCAATGAATTGGCATGAACACTTAAAAATGTAAATACTGGTCTTTGGGGGATTATGTTCAGGAAACATTTACATTTACTTTCACTCTTGGACCTCTGAGTGTGATGAATTTACCAGTAAGTTTTTAAATGTTTTGATCCAAATGATATTTATTCAGAGGAGTCTATGAATTAAAGCATTAAATAATACACTTCTAATAAAATATGCTGAAACTACACCAAATACATTGAACTGAAGATTCAATTATAAAGGAAGTACATTTTTAATAGGATGTCCTGCCAAACTACAATGATCTACATGGATTCCTTCTTACAAATCTGAGTTCCGCCTTTCTCAAAAGTGATTAACTTCATTAAAGAAAAAAAAAAAACACAACTTTTTTTTGGGAAAGAGCCAATGAATTTTCAGACAGATTTCTAAAAAATCATCCCATCAATCACGATTGTAAAAATGGATGATTGCTATTCTGGTAAACAAGCATGTATTGTGTACTTGTAGATGCTTGCTGCCCTAGTTGTGCACCATGGAGTCCGTCCTCAGTGTGGAAAGATCCTTGACTGGTAGATCAAGTGTCTTATTGTATTTCCTTAATTCATTCTGTCTGGAAGAAGATGTCAGCTGTGTTGCAGTGAGGAGAGAATTTCAAAGGCTTCAGTCCCCACCAATAAAGGCCGAGGAATGGCTTTTGAATAGATTTGTCAAGGCAACCCTACTGCTCTGGGACCAGGGAGAGCAGGAACAACATAAAGGAAGGGTTGCTGTATGAGATTAGAAAGTGAAGTTCACAAAGCATGGCAGATTTTTGTAAGAAACAGTAGATCAATGAAACTATTGAACTCGGTGGACAAAAAAAAAATAAAAACAAACACACTATCCAGTAATGTAACTTTTTAGTAAAAAATGGTTAAAATGGAATATTTCACAAAGGCTTCAAGGTTTAAAGTAGTAAAGTATTATACATTTTACAATTTGCATATATAATTTTAATTAACAACTGAATGTGAAATTGCAAATGTATGATGGTAGAAATTATAAAAGAAGTAGAATTTTTATGAAGTATTACATTCATTTGAAATAAGTAAAATTAATATTAACTACTGATAGAACACTACATCAGAGAGCTGGAGATAATACAGAAGATTAGCACACAATTAACCAGCTTTTATATACAATGTGACACTTGCCTGTAAGAAATAAGTATTCTCGAAAGCAGTGTCAAGATATGTAAATGGATGATTTGTTTTATCATTCATCACAGCTCCTAATAAATTCAAAAATCATGACTTCTATAGGTACTAAAAATAGGCTACCAATGATACAGAGAGATAGCTCCAATGAAGAATTACTTTTTTAACAATTCATTCTTTCAATGACAGCAATTAGCCCTACAGACAGGCAGCGATTAGGTGTATATTTTAATTATTATTCATTTTACCAGTAGCCTTAAACCTGATTAAAGTAAGAGATATCCAGGTGATATGCAAGTCTTAATACCACTCAGCCACACTTCACATATGTAAAATTCTTCTTTCTTATAGGAGATTTTCAATGCTAATGTAAGTTATGACACTCCATCCACTTTTTAGGCCATTAATCATTTAACTTATTCTTTAAGATCTGCTTTCTGCAAATGAAATTAAAGGTAATGCACTTGTCTTATTCAGACTAAATGCTTAAAGAAAAATGGAGTTGTCAGATTCAAATTACAGGATTTAAAATTTCAGTTTTACTATGTAACATATATTTTAAGGTTTTGATTTCCCATAAAGAAAATGGGGATTTTTCTGACAGAGCCTGTAGGGGTTACCATTCTTTACATTTTTAACATTTAAGTCAGAGCTGTCAGACTGCATCCCAGGTGATTCTCTATTCCCATCAGTCATGGCCTATAAAACGGTAAGGTTAAGTCAGGAATAGGCAGTCTGCACACAATGTTTCACTAAAACCATAGGAAAAAGTCAAGTTGAACAAAAAGTTCAGGATAAAGGAGTTTGTATTTGCCACACACACTTATCATTTTAGCACTCTGAAATGAGAATGTAGAAAACACAGATATGAGCTTAATTTGACAAGGAATAGATTCACAAATTTAGTTAGTCTCACTTTAACAGCAACAAAAAAAAAGATTGAATTTTACCAATCCCATACTTAAGTATGAAAATTAATAATGAATGCATGGTGTCGTCCTTCCCCCAAGGGTGGAAAACTGTGATTGCTGGCCATAAATCACCATCGGATCATCACCAACTAGCCATTCCTTTTATACAGTAGTAAACACTCTGACTTTCATCAGAAAATCTCAGAGCACTTCAGAAATAATCACATCTCATAAATGCAAGTATTTTTCACCAGCTGTACAAATCAGCAAGCCGAGTCAGGAAGAGCTTCAAGGGGCTTTTCCACCACCACCATAGCAGGCCAGAAGCAGTACTCTGGCACTTTGGGTGACTTTGCTTCAGTTACCAGCCAACACTTGGTCTACAACCATTTATGTTTTTATATTGCACGCTGAAGCTGATTCTTACTATTTTGACCGCTAACTTTGAAGCTCAGTAATGGCTTTAAGCTCAGTTATTTTAGGGGCTGGTATGGGGACACAATTCCTATGGTTCTGTAATGTGCTCTCTTTCTCACCCTAAATAAATGGTCAGCAGATAGAGAAA
Organism: Anser cygnoides; assembly: GCF_040182565.1. Classification (NCBI taxonomy): domain Eukaryota; kingdom Metazoa; phylum Chordata; class Aves; order Anseriformes; family Anatidae; genus Anser; species Anser cygnoides. The sequence goes on along the minus strand of NC_089912.1, from coordinate 2,329,178 downwards.
TGTTTAAAGAACCATATGCAGGCATATACACCCCAACTCTAAAAAAAAAAAAAAGAAACTGGCCTCACCTCTCGCATCCACTCTCGAATAGTTTTGCCAGCTTCTTGATGCCACACATTGTGAACAGAGTCTGTTAACGCCACAGCAGTTACCTTATTCTTTACTTCTGCCTCTCGTTGAATCATCTGTTAAAAAATATTGGCTTTAAGTTCTTTATTTCTGTAGAGCACTGCCTGCTTAGTCACAGATAATGATCTTAAATTAAAAAAGGAAGAGTAATGCAAGTTCAATACTTGACTTCACTTGTTTTAAAGTTTATACAAATCCTAACAGCTCTAGAAACACAGAAAGACCTAATATTTTTGATAAAAGAAATAATACTAACTTTTAACTGACTGAACTATTCAGTCCTATTATTTTCCATGTGGCTTGACAATTCTAGGATTAAAGGTATCATAGTGAAAAAATGGAAGATTCCCTGAGGACACCTTTTACAAGCTTCTTCAAGTTCCTATTTCTGTGCTTCAGGGAAGCTGGTACCCGTGGTTCACTGTAAGCTACTCATGACTATCATCTACTAATTTTCAGTAGATTGCTGTAGTTTTTCTGATGTACAATCTTACTTTGACTTGTATGGGTTTTTTTCTTTTTCCATCCAATTTAGCTGCCTTGCACTCCCACCATGGTCCCAAAATTCTTTGTGGTCTCTCTTATACATATGCTTACCCAGCTATCACCAGAGCTTCTCAACATTTTTAGGTTATTAAAGAGTCTCTGTTGTTGCAAACGACAGTACGACTAAATATTATTAGTACTAAAACCAATTAAACGATTGCTGCAAATAACACGAATGAACTGACAAAGATGCTGTGGAATTCAGTGCTGCTCTGCAAGATAAAAGGGACTGAAAAAGAATAGTTTGATATCAAAGAAAGACAAAAAGGTTTTAATCTCCTGACATGAGTGACCCTAATTTGTAAGACTGGATCAAAGAAAGCATAATGAATTATACTTTTAAAACCAGCATTTCACAACTAGTGTCTTTATCACTGTGTATGCCACACTAAAGTTAATGTTTTTTCGTCTTTCTTTTGTATAAATGGCAATACATACAACATTTCTAAAGCCAGACATTCTTTGTTCATGTTCTAGTAACTGCTTATCAGCATACAGGCTGCATCTCCAAAAACACCTCTCTAAAACAGACTTTTACAAAGCAGATGTGAATGTTTTTTTTCATCAGAAACTCAAAAATAATCACCTCAATCCAGATTTTTGATGTGAAAGTTGCATTTATCATTATCCTCTACAAACTATCTCCTGGTATCTTCTAAATACCATAAATGTAAACCTTTTTGACCAAATATTCTTACTTCCAGTTTCACATAACTGCAGTATGACATTCTGAATGTCTTACCCTGTTTTTTTTATTTACCTTATATATATTTTAAAATCAGTGTAGTCAAATTAATATTCTAAGTGAAAAATATTCACCATTATTGGACAGATAACATAAACGTAGAGCTTCCCATTCCGGAGAAAATCAGGTGTTCACCTTCCTTAGTAGCCTGACTATCATATTGTCAGTATTATGTGATTTAGGAATTCAGCTAAGCTGAAGAAATTTGGGGCAAACACATATGAAGATGCTTCTAAGAGTGATCTTCCTTCATGAGAAGACTTTCCATACATATAGTTTTTTCACATTTAATACCTACAATATTTGGAGAATAGGATAACAGGTGAGTGTGTGGGGGGCAAAATCACACATTTTGGACAAAATAGCATCTATTGTAAAAGGCTGGGCTTCATTAAGAGGTAACATGACACTGCCATTTTCAGCCAAACATCCGACACTGAGCATTGAATTTCACCGTAAACATGAAGATGTACAGATCCCGTCCACTACAGAGTCTAAGAGTGGTGAATAAGAATTGCATGTACGAATAATGGATGTCTCAGGGCGGTCTTCAGGCAATTGAAGGAACCACCGGTGATTCTGCTAAACTTGGGATGAAACCCCGGAGCTCCACAGGAAGGTGGAGCCTCAAAATGGAGATTTTTATCAACGCTATAATCCTCCTCCCCAAAGCTATAAGAACATCTCAAGCACTGATAAATGCTCTGCCTCTTAAAAGGCTGATTCACTCAGATCTTCAACCAGCTTATTTCAGAAGAACTTGGACTCGTGAATATGTCATCTAAAGTAATTTCTCTAGGATTACACCAGGCCCCACATGTGGTTCGGATCTACAAAATAACTGAAAAATCATTTTTTTAAATGCAGTTTAGAAAGTACTGGCCAAAAATAACTACCAGACTTATCTCCACAGGTAAGTTAGTTCACTGTAAGGCAGGCTGCACATCTACTGAGCTACTCAGCATCGTGTCCTGCGTGGATGTGCTGTTTGTGCACGGTGAATGCACCCCGGCTGTGGAACTTGCCCCTCTTTGACAGTGGCATGTCACAGCACGACCAGCTTCCTCCTGACCCAACCTGAGCCATCAGTACCACTGCACGAATTTGGAGGGCCACGCAGACATATCTGATACATCCTGCTCAGGGGGACTGGGTTGGAAGCAGGTGCTAACAGCTTTGGTATCCCGAATTTTTCAGAAAGGTTGAAAAAAGGAAACAGAGCCTCAAAAAAGTATGAAGAATTGAATTGAATTGGACAGTATGAATTGAATATTCAGCTGGAATAATTTCTGCCCAGTGATATTCATGTGTCTTCAGCCCATGCTGCAAAGGAAGACTGGCATGAGATACTAAACAGCTGCTTTATTAGTCTGCAGCTTTACTGTCCCCTTTCTCAGGCAGAGTTATATGCACAAAATGATCACGCACTTGATCACTCCGATTGCAGACGCTGCTTTTGGGAGGGCTGTGCCAGTCCTTTCCCTTCCTAGCCATCACAACGATCCAACTGTTTTACAGGACAGGAAAGGTAACATCACCCTCCTTATCCAAACAGAACGGCAGCGTCTGCAGAAAGGCCTTCTGCTGAAGGGCTGCAGGTCCTGCTGGCTGTTCGGAGCTTCTGGTTCCAGGCTTCTCCTAAAACCAGTACCAGATGCAGTTTTGTTAGTGAACCATGTCCTCCATTTTTTCTGCTTGCCATAAGAATGGCTCAGAAACCCTATTAAAACAAAGTTGTCTTACAGAGAAGGTAACTAGAAGTAAGACTTGTAAGACGCAATGACCCTTTTCTGGATCCATCAGGACAGCTACACAATGCTGAAAGCAGACTTTGACAGCACAAGATTATGAATGCAGCAGCAGTAACTCATCCAGGACCTGGGCTAAAGAACCAGACTGGAAAAAATAAAATATTTTTCAGAGATGCAGAGAGATCCCAGATCCCAGCAGGCCACTGACTCCAGACAGAAGACCTAAAGATCTACAGCTAGCATTTGGGAGTGGGGGACCCAAAAAAGAAACCAATGCACTTGGATTCTTATCCAATGCACTTGGGACACACATAACACCCGCTGGTGCCTGCTGCTCAGCTTTGTGGATACCTGTATAATGGTATTTTCAAACAAACACACCCCCAAATCCCCCAAAACGCAAAGAAAACCATGAAGTAGAGAAAGAATTAAGGCTACAACCTTCACTTGAACAAGTCTAATGTGTCCATATTTAAGTGACACAGAAATGTCACAACAGAACACATCCAGACCAGGTGCCATAGCTTCTACTACAACAGCTCTAGTCCTCTGCTACAGTGTGATGTTAAGTGATTACTATAACTGAGAAAAGCAGGTCCAAGTGATGCTCAAACAGCAGGCCCTCCTAGCAAGGACCCTAATTTATCCTACAAGAAGATATGAGCAGCCCAAATGCTTTTGCTCACAGAGGCATCAATGCTTCAGATTGAATGGACTGATAGCTCAGAATGAAAGTATATGTATCTTCTCTAAAAATAGTTTTGAATTCAGAATAAAAAATGATACGGTAAAATACATTAATATCCAATGCAAATTTAGCACCCAGCTACCATTCAAATTTGATGCAACTCTAATTCCAAAGGAAAGATGCTAGGGGATGCACAATTTACACTTCCCAGGACTAGTTTTATCCCATGCAGCCAGTGCAGCCTCTTAAAACTGACGTGCTATAACTGAAGATATTTAATAGAACACAGACTGTTTACAATATTACAAACTATTTTTTTTTCCAGGAAAACTGTGTTTTTTACTGAAGCAACAATTGCAAATAAAGGCCTAGGGATTTCATCTAAAGATCATTTCATGCCTTGTACTCTTTGTACATCAGTAAATTCCACAGACACTCAGTTTTCACAGCCTAAGAATTACTTAATTTCCAGATCAACGCTAATTTTCAAATCCTAAATTATTTTCCTCTGAATAGATTCAAAAAAAAAAAAAAAAGCTATAACACGGTGTACCCCTTCACTGGATGGCTTAGAGCTTCTATCACTCTGTCCTTACATTCCTTCTTGTTCTTCCAAAAATTCATTTATAGCCAGAAGTAGTTAAATGGGCACTTCTCCGACAGGTTTTCCTTTATTACGATATCACTCAATACACCACTTTGGGCCCCCTAGACTTTCCCAGTCTTCTTTTCTATTAATGAAGTACCAGTTTATTTTTGTCTTTGGGTTCCTTCTCTGTAGTCACAGTAAGGTTTGTTTTTGTAATTTGTTTACCATATCATCGCTGCTTTACATTTGATATCCTTGTATTGGGTACATTCCTAGATGTCCACTGTAAGAAGGCAGAAAGCATTCAGATGCCTTTTTGAAAGTCATCTCTATTCCAGTAGTTGAAAGTTTATTCCTTCGCTTGGCAAGGAACAAGTGTTGCACAAGAGTTCAACTCTATCACTACATAAGCATGAACTGGAAATAATTTAAAACTTCATCCATTAAATTCAGATATATTATTTGCATGTTTATTTGCAAATTTAAAAAGTGAGTTACTACTAAGCTGTTCATAATGTCAGATGGCAATCCTTGGTAAGGTTACATTATACAGTTATAATAATTTTATAATAACAAAAGGCTGCTTTCTTCTTTATCTGTAGTGTATGCCTATAAAACATGTCTCTTACACATATCACATATGTAATACATTACCTCTCTATATAAATATTTAGAATAGATGATCAAATAAATCGTTCATATTAATAGATTTTGTAGCAGAGCTTTCAAATGAAAGCATCACTATTCTAAAAGGTGACTTAAAGGTCTGATATTGCAAACATGGAAATCCATGCATGGCCCAGTTAGACTTTAGACAAGCGGCCTGTGGGTGTAACACTTTGCAACATCAGTTCCACACTCCCTATACCTATTCTAACAAAATTTAAATGGCTGAAAATTTGTATTTATATGGGCTCAAACAACCAAGTCAACTGCCATCACATAGGGTCTGCGGGATACCGAGTCCTGTGAGTTGTTTGTAATTAGGAATTATGAAAAATTGAAAAAAAAAAAAAACAAAAACAAAAATTAAAAAATACCCCAGATTTCACTTTGTCTTGATCTTTTAAGAAAACCTTTCATGTACTTCCTCTGTCTTCCATGCCAATATCAGTTGTGGCATGGTATTTCCATGATATGTACTGGGCTTGAATGGGTATGTCTACCTTAAGTAATTGGCTTGGAGTAAAACTAAATTTGACGCAAATGCTTCCATTGTCTCCCATTGCCTCACACTGGATTGAATCTTTAAGAGGTATTGGCATGTGTAAACTGAACTCCTTTCAGATCAAACTGAACTGAAAGCCCCTGTCCAAATATGCTCAATGCTTTCCAGAAGTGGAGTGAATTTGTGGTAACCATTCTGGTGGATCAAAACGGCATTGGTTGGTCTATGAAGAATTTGTAGGAGCAGTAGTAGATAAGAAATCACTCACTAGGAATGGTGTGTGAGTGGGCAATTTTTATTTAACACTTTTGCAAGGAAGTGCATATTCTTAGGAACCTCGTGTGCTCTCCAGGAAGCTTGGTACAGGTCCACTCTCTTTTAGGTGTGCCCTTCAGGTCTCCTTTCACTCAGTGTCATACAAACCAAGGAACTGCTCTGTGAGAACATGAACACTCGAGCCAATTCCTTTCCTGAACTCAGAAAGACTCCTCTTCAACACAAAGCATACAATTTTGTTTGCGTGCACTGCATGTTTGTTGGTCTGGGATTCCCAAGACCTTTCACTGCGTCCTGGATAGAATTCCTGAATTTTTAAAATACTCTCAGTTTTTTGCACATCTTAAAAGTCAGTTAGACTCCCACGTTTTCACAAAATATTATTAGTTGGGGAGTAGAATTACCGAGCAGCTATACTTGAACAGCATATAACAAACATCATAAATAATCTAAAGTAAGTCAAACTAGTTCCCATTTTCAGTTAGCAAGAAGAATAATTTTCCCTAACTGTATTCGTAGACATGCTAAAATCCTTGCTTGTAGTAGACAAAGCATTTGATACATACCAGTTTTAAACAGCAAGAAAACTGCAGACACAATCATAGAATGACCAAGGCCAAGTATTTTCTGATATTTTCTTCAGACCAATTGGATGTTACATCTACAATTGTGATAGCTTTCTACAGCAATACATCACACTGTAAAGGTAATAATAACATACGAATATATTAGAACAGACTGCTTTAGAGCATCTGGAGTCTAGGACTTGCCACAGTTCACGCTGCAAATTTGTATCCATTTCAGAACTTCTACTGATATTTTCCATATAAATCCTAATTTTAGGGTAAAAATTCTTAAAGCCAATCCTGATTAGCAAAACATGTACTTCTAAAATAAGGGTAGTGGTCATCTCCCTTATGCATAGCTCAGTTAAACAAAAACAAAAACAAAATCAGCCCCTCCCCACCTCCCCTCCCCATACACAAAATTCTGCTGGCAATATTTTGCGAACAGTGCAAGCAAAACTAATGGCTCTCTAGCATAAAAGCCTCAGGGTTCAGCTTTATTAAAACTTTAAACTTAATAATGCAATTCTCCGGCTTCTCTTGTCCCTAGTGTCTTAACAGAGAGCTTACAGGAGAAAAGCCTTCAAGGACCTCTAATAATCCGGAGAACACCAAGTTCCCAAACATACACTTTTGTGCTAATAGGTGTTACAGTACTACGGGTAGCAAGGCTGGCCCACCTCACTTATGAACTTCTCAGCAATTTGGCTACTACGATCACACTGTAATAGCCCAAAAGAAAGCCCAGCACATAACTTGAACCCTGTGGGGATCTCACTGGCTGCCTGCCCACTGCCACCATACACAGCATCTGACCTTTAATAAAAGCTACCTACGGAGCTCTTACATGGGTTGACTCCTGTTGTTTAAAAAAAAGAAAAAAAAAAGACAAAATGCTCTGTACGCAGCTTCCTCACAGACGAAAAATGTAAGTTAGATAAGAGGGCATGACCAAGATGTTCCTATCAAACACTCAATGAAAGCAAACAAAACCCAGAATTTTTTTAATGCCTCTCAAGACACTTCAGTGGTGAAGGCTGCTGGGACTTGTGCCTTTCAGCCACTAGAGAGCCACAAAGGAAGTCAGGAGCAGATGCAGTAACCAGCTGGGTCTGGCTCTTGGTGTCCTTTCTGCCATAAGCAACCTGCTGCCCCAGAGATGGATTTGCTCTGCAGGTCTCACCGCCGCCAAGAAGGTGTTTTGCAGGGCAAACAAGTTCCACCTGCCTAGCTGGGACCAGACAGTGGCGCCTGGTCAGTCTAATTGCTGATGTTCTGCTGGGACATTGGCTGGCCTCTAACACACGGCTCAGAAATGGTCCTGTCTTAGGGAAGTGGAGTGCCACGAGGGGCAATTTATTCTGCCAGGAAGCAGCCTAAATTGACATGTGCAGCATTTGGCACAGCTAGTACTGAAGAGCATCTGATGCTCGAGCCAGGTTGTTTAAAGGGAACTTGGGTACGTCCACTGCAGTACATGAGCCCCAGGAAAACTGCATTTGAAAAATCACCTCAGCTTGCTAAACTGCAGCTCATTTTGTACTCACGGTTAATTTGGACGTGGGCAGCGGAAAAAGTTGTGAGCGCACGATCATGCCTAAACCTTCGGCACAGCAGAAGATTCTTTGCTGCTCTGGCTTTACCACGTCTCTGCCAGCAGAGTCCTCTTAACAGAGATGCAGGAGGTTTTCTGGCAGGAAGCTGCATCCCATCTCCAAACGACATGAGTTAAGCCAGCAAAAATATTCTTCTGCTGGAACTGCTATGCAGAACCTGCACTAGAGGTTTTGCTAACATAGTTATCTTGCCTGGGGTGGCAAAAGGTTTTTTTCAAGCTCTTAGCTGATACATCTTTGCCAGTAAAGCCTTATGATGTAGGTCATGTCTTCACTTTTTCTTGATTTACCCCAATATGAGTGTCATGCCTAGTTTGAAATAAAATAAATTACATAAATTTAAAATAAAATAAATAAAATAAAATAAACCAAAACAAAATAAAAAATAATAATAAAGTAAAGCAAGGCTATTAATAAACTGCCAGTTGTAATCAGAACCACCTGGACCCATGACCATATGAAAATTTAAAAAGTGCTTTAGAACTGGGGAAGGTCAAGATCTATATAAACTAGGAAACAGAGGTGTTTCAGCACAAAACTGGGAGTGCCCTCAGCCTGCTGCCCCAGACTTGGACGCCCGGGCTCAATTTTGCATGGACTGCATTTTCAAAGCCCTGCTCAGTTTAGGGCATGGCCAAATCATGAGCCAACATTTTGAGCAAGTTTCCTGCTTTGAAGGTACGTTCGGTACCAGGTTTTCAGCAGATTTTGCAGCCATTGAGGACACAGTTTACAATGCCCAGGGTGTAGAGCTGACCCCCAAGCAGTGACACACAACTGGCTACCGGTGAGCAAGGACACGTGAGCGAGTAAGCTGCCAGCACCGCCAGCTTTCTTTGGGGTTGAAAAGCCCTAAGAAGCTTTGAACCAGAATATACAGGCTCTTGCATTTTATTTACTCAGAAAAAGTTAAATACAAATATAAATACTTAAATTTTTGTGATAACAAATTAGTTGAACTGTTTCTGAAAATCAGTGTGTAATGAAAACCATCAATACAGAAGGCTTGGATATGAAATGATACAAGGGGTTCGAGTTTTCTTTTCATATTTTACCATCATGAAGGTAATGGCTCATATCTAATGAAAAACATGGCCTCAAGTAAGTTATGAAAATAATTATCATGGTTTAACAAATGTGTAAATCCAGAACTCAGTCTAGAAGTGAACAATCATATTATTGAAACAAATGTGAAACTATCAAATTTGTACATTTTAAGGATTAAATCCAATGTGGTAAAATGGTATTACATCTTCACTTGCTCTATCTGAGTGGTTCTTGGAAAACTTTTATTACAACTTTATTTACTATTTTATTATAACTTTACGCAAATGTTATGTTGGTGTATTTTTTAATGAAATATTTAGTTTTCTTATATTCCATTTTATACCTACAAAAACAGGGAAAATTGCATAGGTTTAACATCAAGAAGAGCAAATCTTCTTTAGATTTAAGACAGTTGGTTGAGCAAGGAGCAAGAGTTTAAGAAGCTGACCCTATTTATTTGTACACAAACATGTCAGCATATGTATTAATTTTTCTCAAAAAGGCCTGAATCAGAAAAGAAAAAAAGAAGGAGCTGAATGCTAATCTCAGAACCTCGCAGATGGACATGAAGTCTAACACCCTTGTTATTTAAACACAGACAGCTGGATTTCCACTTCAGCAAGAGGATAAGACAACACTCACTCTTCCTGTCCCTTGAAGCTTCAGCTTTGACTCTTTCAACCTCTGAGTAACTTCAGGAAGGACAAGTCTCTCCACAGGTAAGGTCTCTGAGCAAGAGGGTATGTAAACCAAAACTTCTGGGGTCACACAAATTCATGAAGATAACTCTTTTCACAGTTAGGGAATGGTAAATTATGATCTATTATTGGAGACAAACAAGGGAGAAGAGCAACAACTTCCCTTCTCTGTCCCACTGAAATGCTGCTGCTGCATGCACCCTCCTTTGCCAAAAAGGAATGTGTGGTAGAAAACCAAATTACACCAAGCATACCACAATACGACTGACATCTTCAAAGTCTGAAAAACATGTAAGAGCAGAGAGGGAAATGCTGAATAATTTTTTATCACATCTTTTTATCAGACATTCACAGTATCACACAGTATCACAGATTTCTAGGTTGGAAGAGACCTCAAGATCATCGAGTCCAACCTCCGACCTAACCCTAAGTACTCCACTAAACCATATCGCTAAGCTCTACATCTAAACGTCTTTTAAAGACCTCCAGGGATGGTGACTCCACCACCTCCCTGGGCAGCCCGTTCCAATGCTTAATAACCCTTTCGGTAAAGAAGTTCTTCCTAACATCCAACCTAAAACTCCCCTGTCGCAACTTTCGCCCATTCCCCCTCGTCCTGTCACCAGGCACGTAGGAGAACAGACCAACCCCCACCTCTCTACAGCCTCCTTTCAGGTAACTGTAGAGAGCGATGAGGTCGCCCCTGAGCCTCCTCTTCTCCAAGCTGAACAACCCCAGCTCCCTCAGCCGCTTCTCGTAAGACTTGTTCTCCAGACCCCTCACCAGCTTGGTCGCCCTTCTCTGGACTTGCTCGAGCACCTCCATGTCCTTCCTGTAGCGAGGGGCCCAAAACTGAACACAGTACTCGAGGTGTGGCCTCACCAGAGCCGAGTACAGGGGGACAATCACTTCCCTAGCCCTGCTGGCCACACTGTTTCTTATACAGGCCAGGATGCTGTTGGCCTTCTTGGCCACCTGGGCACACTGCTGGCTCATATTCAGCCGACTATCAACCAATACTCCCAGGTCCCTCTCGGTCAGGCAGCTTTCCAGCCACTCATCTCCCAGCCTGTAGCTCTGCTTGGGGTTGTTGCGCCCCAGGTGCAGGACCCGGCACTTGGCATTGGACACGCTACCAGATATCAAACATTTTCCACCCAGTTGAGATATGGGGAAGTACCAGCAAAGCCAAGAGGGCTCCAAGGAGGAGAAAATCTTTTATAAACACAAGGACTTTATGAAGCACTTTGAGGGATGTATAACTAATCTGATATGACAAATGATTCAGATAAAGATCTTCCAACACAGAGCACAGAATGGACTCTCATAAACAGCACGCATTTAGAACTAGATGTCTGGCCCACACCAGACACAGCTGTAAGGGGTAAAGGAAGCCTCCACCCTCAGAAGATGCTGGGCATGGAGCTGCTCTCCTGAAGCCCTGGGGAGCAGGGGGCTCTGTCCCAGCAGCTGACTTCAACCCCAGCATCTCTGGAAATGGGAGCGGGGCCAGGGCGCCGTCTCGCCATGATGATGCTCCTTGTACCCAAGCAGGCTCTGAAGGCAGGGTGACACCAGAAACAGAAGCACTGCTGGTGACAGCAGCATATCCTGCTTTCTCCAGATTAATAAGAAATGCTCCGTTTTTGTGTTTGTCCTCCTGGCATGCTCAGGGACCTCCTTGGGCCAGCCTGGTCATCTCCCCAAGCCTTGGCTTGCTCACATCACTTATTGTTGAATAATGAATGCTACAGGAGAGCGTGCATTACTACTCCGCACTCCCGTCACCACAAGCTGGTTAACGGAACACCACAGAGCATCCTCAAGTATTTATGATGCATGCATACATTATTAGTCAGAGAAATTATGCCAGGTAGTGATGAGTCAACAGAAGAATGAGGAGTGTAATATCTTAGAGTAATGAATACTATCGTGCCTACGTTTCAGTACAACGGCTGCTGCATACCAGCAATGAAAAATCCCAGGTTTTCATGTCAGAAGATACCCACTTACTACATGCAGTTTTTCTTTAGCAAAATAACCTACAGTCCCTGCCATGCTCAAAAGCATCAAAGAGAGATTCTGGCATGTTAAGAGCAGCATTTCTTTTCACTGTTGTTAGGCAATGAAGACATCGTCTTGAAAATTTTGGATTGGATTCTGCCTTTGGTGGTTACCAGGTCATTCCTGAAAGCAATCTACACCTGTGGGGAGGCTGTGATGGCACAGGCCAGCCAGGAAGGACTGCTGCAACAAATGCCTCTGGGCCACCAAGAGGGGCCTGAGGAAAAAACAGCCTCATCCTCTGGCAGTGGAAGCCTGGGAGAGCTTGTTGGGATCCCACGTCACCGGGATGATCAGACACCCTGGCACGAAACCCCATGAGATGTCTGCAGAACTTTCTGCGCATGCTCTCCAAAGTTTCTGTTTCACTCTGAAAAAAAACCAGACCTGCTGTAGATTTAACTACTTTCCTGTCTTTTTAAGCTAAGAGCTCATCACTTTTGACTTAAGAAGTCTCACTTCAAAAAAAAAAATAAAAAAATGAAAAAATTCACAGATGTCGTGGAAGGCAAAAGACACTGTGTGAAATCTGCAAATTCTGGCCCTCATCAATAAAAATTCAAAATGTTAAAAACATGGGATAAGGTAGAATGTCAGTCATTCAGTCACACAGCATTTCATGCCTGCTTTGTGGTGTATATCTACCAAATGGTAGGCTCCTTGAAAGAGAACCATTTTCCTTTTGTTTGGTCCTGAGCACACAGTTGGAAGTTCAGGCATCTAGCACACAGAGAAACATTCTTGTATGCTCTTTGCCTAATTTTAAAATAAGTTAAATAGAATATGCATAATAGCCATTTAGTTAGATCAAAGGCAGCTGGAGCCACCCCTGGTGTTTACTTCCAAACCATTACACATCACTAGCAAGATATTCCACATGACCCTCTGATCTCCCAAGTTTCATAAGCAATGCTAAAATCAGAAGCAATGGTGAGCTTTCAGTCCATTCCCTTTTCTCCGAAGTCCTGTTAAACAATGCAACACACCTGGGCAGCCCCTGTCTCATGCTCCTGGTGGATACCAGCACCACTGCCGCGCGGCAGATTCTGGTTTTGTTGGCTGCCCAGGGCAGTGCGGGGTCCATGAGGAGACAGAAGCCAGTCTGGCTGTGAGACACGGCTCCTACAGCTGTGCAGAGGTCCTTCTATAAGCTAAGCCATCGCTACACCAGGATGAATGCCTCGCTGGGAGGCTACCTCCATCCAACCTATGGTGCTGAAATAATTGTTAGGCTCACAACAAAACTGAGGCGCGGGCAAACCTCATCGCCCAGAGCTCAGCCCCAGCAGGCTGCCAGTTTTTCTGCTCCTGGAGTGTTTCTGGTGTATGTCAAAAAAGAGGGGGCCTGAGGTAACAGCTGGAATAAAACCAGGTTCACCCACAGGCAGGGAGCGACGGCTCACACCAGACCTGGGAGGAAGCTTTCATGAGCTTAAAAACACCTGGGCTGACAACGCCTCCACTTATATTTTTTTTCTCCTGTAACCTTAGTGTGAGCTTCTGAAAGGAATGGCTTTGTATTATAAACCCTTACTCGTGGATGGATTCACCCACACAGCTGGTGGTGCCCTTCAGCCGAGCCCCTTGCACTGTGAGCCTTGGATGCCCACGGGGATGGAGGTGCTGGTGCCAGTGAGCTCGAGCAGGACTCAGAGACTGCCCCGAGTCCTGTGGGCTTCCAAGACTCCTGGTAGATGCAGAAGGTGTATTTTGGATCAGTATGGACACATCATCTGGGATTTGCTCTTTCCACACCCGTGCTTTTCGGCCTGTGAGGCTCCAGAGAGGAACCTCCCGGTGCCCCACCAAGCTGTGACTTAACACATCCCCACCTGTTGCCGTGGTTAACATTTCTTCTTTCCTTTTAAACTGTTCCTCTCTGAAGGCCCTGACCAGAACAATTCCACTCCCAGCACCAAACCCTTATCTCTCTTTAACAGCCCTCACCATCCTCTATCCCCCCAGCGACCTTAAAGATGGTGAGCACAGGGGTGCAGACCCAGGTGCTTGCTGGAAATCAAAACCAGAGGGAAGCTGGAAGAATAACAGGTTCTTGCAGAACTTTTTGGCTTCACAGGGAGGCCACCAAACACTCCCCTGCCACTAGGCGCTCACCAACTGGCCCGCAGCACCCGCGGGCTGAGGAGCAAGCGGTGAAGTTGTGACCGAGGCCTACGCAGGTAGTGAGGGAGCTGGCTGATGCGGTCTGTTTGATCAAACCATGCTTCATTTACGGTTGATGAAATACCTAGTTCTGCTCTCCGTATGGAAATATCCATAGTGGCGTACACACGGCATTCCTACTGTGTCAAACAAAATACAGTTTTTCCTTATTTAATTTTGGGGAAAGAATCGCAGTTTCATAATGGGTTGCGTGCATCCCTGCAGAGGTAAAAGCACCTCTAAATTGACAAAGTGATTCCCACAGAAATGTACCAAGCACATACAGCAGATAATCATTTTTTCAGGCTCATGTATTAATGAAGTAGAAGTTACATTCCCTTTACAGCCACTGTCCTCTAGCATTCCCCTACTCGGAGGAAAACAGTGCTTCATAATGCTGACAAGAGCAAAGTTTATAAAGGTGTCTTTTAAATATCTGACGATAAACACCAGCAAGAGATGGCATTGGAAAATGTACACTGGAAAAGGTTCTTTTGCAGGAGCTGGGGAATATTCCCTGCTTTTCAGTATTTCATTTTAAATGCAATTCCCACCTTCCTCTGAGAATGTTTTAGTGACCTAAGTCATGTATCGCATGAAAGTCTACCAAAGTCTCTGTCTCACAGCTTCCACAGCACTAATACAGCACTAAAACCATCAATAAAAATGTTTTCACACTCTATGTGTCAAAATCAATTTTCCTAATAAGTATGGCATTTCTTCTAAGATGAACAAATTTAGTAATTTTCTTTTTACTTCTCATTTTTTGTAATTATGATGATATCTGTCTAGCCTAACATGGAAGTAAATTGGGGGTGATACCATGCGACTCATATTGAGAGATAGTAGTCCGATTCTTAAGAAAGCTGGTAACAATTTTTACGAGGCAATGCTAGTGAGAAGCGATAGTGACAGTCCTGGGAAGCGGGATCTGCTATTTAAGCCCAGAGCAGCTGTGACAGTGCAGATTCAGCAGCACTGCTCCACTAACTTATTAAAATTATTTTCTGGGAAATAAAATGCCGAACCCTTCAGTGTGCAAGGAGGTCGTTTATTCCTACTTAAAGGGTCTCAGTTGAGATTCCCGACACAACTGCTCACAGTGATTTTCAGTAGGCATTGGATATAGATCACTAAAGCATCTCACAAAGGCTACTGAAAAGCCATCAGCTGGGAACAGCTTTTGGTCACTACTAAACAGGGGGCAGATTTGAACCAGTGACCTAGAAGTGAAAGACTTTGTAATCTGATTACCAATCCCTTGAGCCATCCCATCCCTCCCCTTTTCTTTTTTACTGATAAGAGAAAAAGAGTCTTATTACCTAAGCAACTTTTGTAGCCTGTTAGCAATGCAAAAGCTTTCATTTAGTGCTTAAAAAGGAAAGTCTCATGGGCACGCTTATTAGCCCATCTCAAGCACAGACGCTGTATTATTTTTCCCTATTAATTTCAAAATAAATGTATTGGTATAAAAGTGTAGCACAATGCTTTTTCTGATAATGATTTATAGTAAAGTTCTTGCTGATTAAAATAGGTGCTGATGAGAGGTTTTTACATAGCTGTGGAGTCAACAGATCCCTTACTGGCAAGCGAAGAGACAACATGCTCCTTTTGTCAGCAAATACTCCAAAGAATATACACGCTTTACAGAGGTATGGTGCGCATCGCTGATGATAGGCATCTAAATGGCTTGCTTTTCATACAGAAATAGTATTTTTAAACAACTGTAAAGATGAGTTTTCTTACGCAGAAACAAAGCGGGATTGCTTGGTAAGTATTACAGTCTGATCATAAAATATCATTTTAATGTACTAACGTGATCTTCCAAGTATGCCAGGACATATTTAAGCACTGGTGAACATTAGCCTTTACGACATGGCAAAGCTATTGTTTCTCCCTTCTTGGTCCTCTTCTCAAGAGCCTCAGGAAGAAATCTGGGAGACCTTTTCTGTCAGTTTCCTACTTTTTTTTTTTTTTTTCCCCAGACATTGTGGCCTGCACATTAACACTGCTTCCTTTGGCTTGAGGTAATAAACGATTAGCTACAGCATGGTGGTGCGGTGTTCTTGTTATTCTTCGCTGTACTACACTCAGCCAATGTCTCAAAAATTAATGCAAGTGTATCAGGATCTGAAATTAACTTTTTATAGCCATAAGCAACATCCTGCTACAAGGGGGAAAATCCTATTATAGCAGTTCTGGCATCTCACTGCTTGTGGACTGTTAGTACTAACAAAATAAGATTTCAAATTATAAAATGGTGAATACAAAAAGAGCTGTTCTGTATTGATTAAACATTTTTTTCTTTTTGCTTATGAACCAATAAAGCAAAACTAGGCAACGCTTGCTCTGGTTAAATGACAGATCTATTACTAAACATCAGCGAGGAGATCAAACTGTCCAAGAATACTACATTATTATACAGAAATTAATAGAAAATATACATATTTGTAAGCAACATGCTACACTGTCCTCTAAAGTTGTGCAATAACTTTCAGGACTATTTTTCAGAAAACTATGTGCTCACTTTAATGTTTAAAAGTATATTGCTAATAACTGAAACAGCTCATTATCGCTTGGTATTTACCAGAGATTATGCTGGACTCATACAAAATATTTTCAATTCACTGCACAAAATATAATCTGTTGTTATATTGATCTACCTTTTAATAGTTATCAGTTCTGGCTAGGGAAGTATTTTAGGAGTTTATTAAAAATTACATCTGGTGTGTACTGAAATCATAATGTTTTAAGTGGCTGAATATCAGAACTTATATTGCGACAGCCTTTAGTTGTACTGATCACCCATCACCTCGACTAACAGATCACTTGCAGGAATCAGGCCAAACAGCTGCTAACTACACACGTCTAGGAGTGATTTCTACGGGAATCTTTACACGCTCACTGAAGGCCAGCGACAGCCAGCCGGGAAGAACATTTGTGGTGAACATCAGAATTTAGAGCAAAAATTACACCACAGTGGACACAGGGCCTGGTCCTGGCATCGGTGGATGACAGATCCAGCCTCCAGGGAGGGCAACCACGGGTGAAGGGATGAATGCTGCTTTAAACCAGGAGGCTTCGTCTCCTGAACCTGCGCCCTGGCATTTTGCAGCGGGGACAAGTGCGCAGCCTGGACAGCGTGCTGCTCTCACTGCCCAGCTTCGCTGGCTGTAGAAGACACCAGTCAGAGCTAACAGCAACGTCTGGCGTTTTTGCACCAAACTAGGATGTTTCTGTTTTCATAGCACTGATGTAACGACGCCTGTGAGACATCACCTGCTTTTATTCATCGGATCGACACGATCACTCAGCCTCTTTGTCAGACCCCGTGCGAAACAACAGCGTGGTGAAAAGGGCCCGGTAGCAAGGGGTAAAAAAAAAAAAAAAAAAGCAAAAAAAAAAAAAAAAAAAAAAGCTAACCAACCCCCCAGAACACCTGAACTCCCTGCAGCATCCCAGGCGCTCCGCTCGCCCTGCGCAGAGGAGGACGGGCACTGCCCCCTGGCGGCCCCCGGCCGCTCCGGCTTGGCACGATTCTCCGTCGTGTCGGCGACATGGCAGCGCTGCCCCGCCGCTCTCGGCGGGTTGCCTCCACCTCGGCCTCCCTGGGCACAGGGACGGCCCCGAGAGCAGATGATGTGCCGCAAAAGTCTGCTTAATTTGGGCTGGCTGGCAGAGCCGAGCCAGGCTTCTGCAGTTCCTGCTTTGCAGTTCTTGTTCTGCAATTCTTGCTTTGCAAGCCTTGCTTTGCAATTCACGCTTTTCGATTCACGCTTTGGAATTATTGCTTTGTAATTCTTGCTTTGCAATTCTTTCTTCTACAATTCTTCCTTCTGCAACTCTTGCTTCTGCAATTCTTCGTTGGTCTGCATCAACGTGTGACGAAGAGAGAAAGGTGCTCATCTTGAGGATGTCACGCCTTGATGAGCACCCTCGTCCTCCCCGACATACAGGCCATAACACACGGGGACAAAGACAGAAGGTATGAGGGGATGGTGCAAGATGGCACTGGTTACAGGTGCATGGAAAAAGTCTCAAATGTTGCAAGAAGACAGATGTGAGGTGTCGAATTGGCTAGTTGTGTAATAACGTAAAAAAATCCAAAATAAAAATAAAATCGCATCCTGACAGCATGGCCCATTTGCATAAAAAGTGCTAGCGATGCTTTGTAAATATATTCAGATCACAAGACGTTTGTATTCTGTTTTTCCATGTAAAGCATTAATAGACATTTATTCCCATCCTTGCATTTCAAAAAGCAATGTACATAATTAGCCTTTTACGAAAAGATTACAATGTGCATCATAAATTGACTCCTGTTTAAAGTGAAGGCGGCAAATACGCACTAGTTCAAGAGAGAAATGACTGGAAACACAATGTGCCGAATGACAGTCGATAGCGTATTTAGACACCTTACCATAAGTATTAGGGTACAACTGCAGATGAAACTTTAATTGCGCAAAATTCATTAAATTCTCTGAAAGGCATATATACATTTCTGCTTAATTTGAGTGAATAGCTCTAAAAAATGGACATAAAAGTTTATGCCATTAGATTTTAGCAGTACCTCAGCATTATGAAGAAGTCAGTGATGGTGACTGAAGTAATTTACCTGTATTTCACAGCAGATGCTGTACCTATGGCTCCTACCCATACGTATTTTTGCATCCGACTTAGGGTGCTGTCACCTGGAGCACCCAGCCCGAGCCCCCGAGCAGCACGGAGCTGTTGGCAAGGTGGAAGGTGACGGCATTTACACCTCGCAGAGACAATAAAGTCTTTACTTGCTTTTCTCTTCCTGCTGCAGAGGTACCAGCGGCTGTTGGAAGGAGCAGAAGACATGGCAAGGTCGCCACGATGTCCAAGATGTCCACCCTACTGCACACAACCAAACTCGGGGCTGCACTTTGGAGGCTCCCCGTGAGTTCGCTTTGCAGGGCAGAGCCTTCACGAATTACCCTCATTTCACACCACCCACGGCTGCCTCGAGGACACGAGGTGCAGGACGCAGCCGGCGGGAGGAACCGCAGGGCCAGCATTCCCCTGGGCCTACCCACTGCCTCCACGCGGGAGGCTGAAACCAAAACGGAGGCTTTTTGGTCACCCGCTCACTACCCAAGCGCCTGGCTGCATCGGGCCGGTGGGCAGCAGCACCAAGGTTGCTCAGGATGCAGCAGGTGATATGTGTGTGAGTGCGTGTGACGATGGACACGGGCAGGCGGACGCGCGGAGCAGCGCGCTGGCACACGTGTGTGTTCAGCTGCCTGGCCAAATGTAAGCAGATGCTTTTCCTACGGGAGGCGTCTCCCCAGCTACCTGATTTAGAAATATTTCTTTAAACTGCTGAAAGTTACTTCAGTATGTAAGGAAGAGAAGCAGAAGGCAGAAGGATTTTTTTTTTTCTTTCAAAATAAGGCATCTCGACGAATGTGCATTATATAACTAATTTTAATTTTGTGCAGTTACAAACCATAGACTTGCTACCCCTTCCACATATTCATGCAGATCTCCCAAATATAGTGACATTGAAATTTCAAATTTCTTTTTTTCTATAGCACTTGCTTCACAATTACAGAGTAAAAAACTTCACTTAGATTGTACTTAGCAGAATGCTTCAAAATATAAAAAAATGTATCGAGTACATACAAAAGAAATGCAGTCCAATGCAATGCAAATACTAACTTATTATGTCCTATGTCATGTAGTAAAAATCATTTTTACCCCCACCAAATGGGAATTTAGCCTCTACTTCAACAGGACAATTGCTTCTCTTTCTGTAGAAAGCAAGGCGGTGAGAAACGCATGGGAGGCTGCAGAGCAGGACGATTCTAATTGTTTTGTCCTTGTTGCATATTATTCTTAAGACCACCACCATCTACTGCCCTTTCAGCAATAAAGTAGGGCTCAAATGATGACCCCACTAAATCTGGTGCTATGCAGACTCTATATCATTCCCAGAACAGTCTTTCCTCAAAATACGAACATGACAGAAAATCAGCATTTCTAGGGTGACTGCGAAGCTCTATCAGTGCCTTTTTCAGCGTGCTGAATCTGATCAGAATTGTCTGGGAGTTCTCGATCATTTAAACACCCCATTTCATCTAAAAAAAAAAGGCATAAATAATCTTTAATGTCAAATCATAGCTCTCTCTCTCTCTTAAAAAACACACCAGAGTATCTTACATGTGATGGAAGTTTGCCAGTTAGTTCATCAAAAGGCTTTGAGTGAAGGGCAGATACCATGTATGATGCATGGAGAGTAAAAATGTTTAATTGAGAATGAAGTAGAGAAAAATATTTTTAATTGGTACGTGATACCTGTCACATTAGCAATACCTGGACTTTGAAAAGATCTCCCTAGCAAAACAACACAGAACCACCTTTTATCTTTAGCTACATGTCTGTAAAATGAAAATGCCTTAGTGACATGGAAGAGAAATGACATTTCAGATATTCTAATTTTTCCAATCTCAAAATACTACTGTTTTACAAACTAAAACAAAACAAAACAAAAAACAACAACAAAACCCCCAGACTTTGGAATTTCATTCTGTATGCAGTTACTTGGAAAAAATTAGCCCCGCTTCTGAAAAATAATATCTGTTGCCAAGGAAGTTAAATCTTTCACACGAAAACTTAAAAATACATATTTTTACATGTTTTATGTCTATTTTACTCAGACCCTATCAGTAATGGACTCTCTTGCACGCTTGATGTAGAAGATCCCAAGCAATCAAGCAATTATTAATTATTCAAAATCCTTAATTCAACACATCCAGAACTTTACTTGGGCTGCAAATATCTGCTAAGAAAATCTCACTATACAACATCGGTGAAGGGCATCAGAAACTCTGGAAGTGCCTATATACACCTTCATCACATTTTTCTAGTACAATTGCTTTATTTAACAGCACAACGTTACTCGTACTGTGAATATTTTTTTTTCCCAGAAATTATCTTTACCTGAAGAGATTAGATTTCCTAGCCTCATTTTAATTTTTAATTGCTTACAAACAATCGTGTTCTGTCCTTTCTTTTCAGAATTGAAGCTGTTGTTTGCAAAAGATCTCTTTTACTACCAGAAATTTGTGGGGTCTTACTGCCTTGCTTAGCTCACACATACAACTAAGTCCAGCATTTTTCTTCAACTGAATAACACAGATAATGGGCTGGTACGAGACACCCAGACTCTTATTTATTTCAGAATTAAAAAGCAAATTCCACTCTGCACTTAAGAGATTAGCCCATATATAGCCAGTGCCTATCTTCTATGTTCACCAACTCAAATCTCAGGAAAAGACAGCTTACAGAAAGTTAAAAGTGTTGCAGATGCACAATCTGTGCACAATGCAGACACACGATATTTATACCACTTACACAGGACACTATTGCTTATAACAAAATAGTTATCAGTATAAATATACACCGATTTCATTTACACATTAAAACAAAAAAGAACAGATTTCCAGTTACTATCCAACTTTTATTTTTTTTTAGATTTTTGAAATCTGCAATTGTACACTCATCCTCTATGCTATGGGAAGCCCAGAATTCATCATAGATGCAAAAACCAGAAAAGATCCTCTGTACCAATAGGTCAACGCATTCTTTTGCAATTTTAATAATGGCCTGTCCTATTACATTTGTTATTCATGTAGAATAAGGATAGAAAATTTTTAGGCATTATATAGCTTTCTTCTGGAATATTAGCTTTGTGGCTTTGAGAGGCCATTTTCTAAAGATCCTAATAGTCAAATGACATCTTGGGAAATGTTACGTTCTCACTGCATTTGCATGATAATGAAGATGAAATTTCATATACGCTACCTGAAGTATACTTATCTAAGTTTTGTTTTACTGAATGACCAAAGGAATATGTTCCCTAAGCCAAAGTATTGCAATACAATGCAATACATTATTGCTTCTGTGAAAGACATGAAACTATAATCCAAGTGATAAAAAAAACCCTCTGTAATTTATGTAATAGTGTTAATATGATCTCTGCCGTGTACCTCTGAATACTTATTTCCTTTGAAGAAAATTCTACAGCATCCACAAAAATACCCATTTTCAATTTTTAAAAAATTATGAAGGAGCATCTCTGTGATGCTCAGGAACATTTTCATAACATTATTATTTTGTTTAGCAGCATGCAGTACTATCATAACCTTGGTAAAGTTCATGTCAGCTTATTCACTAGATATGAATCACCCTTCAGGTATAACCACATTTCACCTGCACCTATGGGAAAGTCCATGGGTCAAATCATTTTCTGACTACAGAAATATGTTTGAGGGATTACAATAATGGGCATCATTTCTGTAATTAGGCATATGTAGGCAAATATGTGGCTCTCAGAAATTCCAGCCGTGGTCTGCAGTGTTCCTGCATGCAGCTTGTTAATGCAGGGAACATTCAAAAGCTCTGTCCTCTACAAGGGTAAGCCAAGACCCGGCTCCCAAACCTGGGTTTTGAAAGTCAGCCTGTGGCATACCACTTCTGTGACAACAAGTACATTATAAGAAAGTATTTGTCTTCTCTGATCAACACAGAGCTGATCAATCATCAGTCTGTCTGCCTAGCAACTTAATGTTATCTGTGTGATTTGTTCTGAACTACAGATCTAGAAAACCGAAATCTAACTACAGTTTTATTCTGAAGATGCAATTTTTTAGTATTTTTGTAAGGATGAAGAAAAATCAGTACAAAATCACACAAGTTACAAACTGGCAATACTAATCTAAGCAAAGACACCAGCACACACACTCTTACATTAAGTCTCTACTTATAATTGCAATCTCTTTGAAGAGAGAGTAGTTTTGATTTTTGTTTAAAGCTACAGGCATTGTTTTTTAAGAAAAAAAAAAATGAAAACAACAAAACCAGCATGGAATAAGTGGTATACACAAAGGCGATTTTATTTAACATAGCTTTTCAATACATTCCAGTCTACACTGCACTACAGCTGCAGAAACACAACCAAAATAAAAAATAAAAAAATAAAAAAAAAAGAAAGAAAGAAAGAAAGAAAGAAAAAATACTTATCCTGGAAAAAAAAAAAAAGCCTATACTCAAAGGAACATCTGAATAAAATTGAGACATCTGCAGTAAAGTTTTACCTTCTCCCTAGAATGTTTGAGATGAACTCAGTGTAACACTGTCTTCCAAGAAAAGACACAGTGATCAATGCAAGAGCACATCAGGCTCCCTTGGACAGGCCAATCAATGCAAGAAAGAACCTTGCCCAGGGCCTTATGCAAATAGGAGCACGTCCTGCAACCCAGGGAGGGAACATGCGCAATAGATCAATGGGATCTGAAAAACCTTACAGCTATATCAGCCTCAGACAGTAAATATATAATGATGAATCCCTCACGTTCATCGTGAACTCTTATACTAGGTTATTTTCAACAGCTGGTTTAAAAATCTGCCAGGGCTGTATACAGCAGCAGCGAAGAAGTAGAATAAGATTGTCTGGGGTTAATTTGGCCACATTTTTTAAGACCGAGGAAATGCAATCTACGTACTTTAATATTTGCAAAATGCTGAAAGTTGTGTGCCAGTCTTTGTGATTTGTCAGGGTATGGATGGAGTGGGGTCGTGGCTGAGGTTCTGTGTAGTTATTTTGATATTTTGATTTTTTCTAAAACCTTCCCAGTAAGTGCTCAGTAATGCAGAATAATAAAAAGGTTTATCATTTACAAGAACTACAATAACAAAGATCCAACATTCTGATCATCACTCTGTTGATTGAAATTTATTCTTGCAAAGACTATTGTAATTCTTTTTTTCTATCCTTAACTATTTAAGACTATACTTTAAAGGAATTAGAGAAAATACTAAGGCAAAGCAGCTGACAGTTGCAACACCAAAACTCAAAAGCACCCCCAAACTGAAATAAAACTTGCTAAGGTATGCAAAGCGATATTCACAACCATATAGGTTCACCAACTACTTGTTGTAGTAGGTGGTGACTTGGCACATCAAAAATACTGAAATAATTATTTTTCCTATGGACACCTCTGAAGCATGATTTCCTAAACATCATTCATTATCTGTTCCTGGGAAAACTAGCGGGGAGAGAAAGCAGGAGGAAGAAGGAACAGGCAAAGGTGCCTACAGAAACTTTTCGCCTGGAATTCCTGGCTTTTGAAGATCACTAACTGCTCCTAACTTCACAGCACAAAGGTATAACACTCCTGTCGAAAAGCTCCTGCCACCTCAGGATAAAATATAATCTAGGTATTGACAAGCAAATAAAATGGCCTGGCTTAATCAAGCTTAATCAAAACCTCACACTCTGTATTTCAACACTGCACAGGTGAGGTTTACTATTACATTTAATTTATCTTGGAAAATAGAAAAGATAGGAAAATAATTAAACTATTTATTTTTCTTGCATTTGTGAGGAAAATTTACGCTTGCGTTTTGATACTTAGCATTAAAATCTCAGTATAGTTCTGTGGTGTTAAAAGCACAATTTTCTCAATGAATATATGTGCAAAATCTACTTACATATTTTTACTGGATATCATATTCAAGTAAAGCCCTTAAATAGGATTATTTTAACATTTAAACACTGGTACTCATGCTATTATTAATATTAAAATACTTCACTAATATACTGAAAAGCTATGTAACACATCTTTACTAGATTAAAGAAAGGAAAGTTCCAGGATAAAATGCAAATTCCAGCTGTTTCTTACAGTGCCATAGTTTGAGAGTTCCCTTCACCAGAAATATGTTTGGATTCCTTTTACTCCATGTGGATTTGCAATGCCTAATATATTATTAACTTGCAGCTCCCTTGGTTGATCCACTAAACCAGGTCTTAAAGTCTTATAAAATCTCTACTGTTCCACACAAAAGCCATACATATACTTTTCAACATAATTAACATTTAAATTAACAGTAACACAATACACTTGTGTAGTCTAATTGGCGTAAGATCTTGTCATGGAAATGGGAAAAGTATGAAATAATAGTAAGACATTTTCATTTTTAAGTGCTTATTTTTCAATAAAAAAAAGAATTTAAAACAGCCTAATATTTCAGATAAAATCTAAACACATCACAAAAGTTGTCAGGGAATAATATATGTGATATTCCCACTTTCTCCATCATGTGAGCAAATCCAAAACTTCTACTTTTCTTATTAGTGTTCATACATGCATTTAAAGACATCTGCAATCCCTTCAGACTGTGATGATGTCATATGTTGTACAATCTTTACTACTAACCTGTTCTGCGCCCCAGCCTACAGATACACAGAACAACCTACAGAGTTAAATAAAATGACAGGATTTTTCATATTGTACCTTCTGAAAAAAAAAACAAAAACCATACAACAACACTACTCTTGTTATTTGAGTCTTCAGTCAGACCAATGTGCGACCATTTTTAGGTGCAGACACCACACCTACGTAAAGTGGTGTTCCAGAAATGTCACTTTCTTGTCCAGTGCCCCTGCAGAGGATGAGGAAAATGGAAAGGTATATACCAAATGGGTAAAAAGTTGTATCTGATGATAAGAGGTTTGGGACAGAAAACTGTCTCCCACTATAGGTGATGCATTTCCCACAGTCTGAAAGAGCTCTGGTGAGCACGAGATGATTCAGACACAAAACAACTGTATGGAGATGCACATCAAAAAATTACAATTAGCATCTCTGCAAAGTTGGGGCAACCAGTGAGGAAATTAATGTAAATTAACGAGAAACTGGGTCTTGGGAGTTAACTATTCTGATCAGCGGCAGACTTAACACATCTTGAAGAGATGGTTTCACCCACGTTATCACGTTGGCTTTGTCAGGTTCCAGGGCTGAAGTTGACACTCACAACTGAAAGGACAAGCCACATGTTCTCAGAATGTGGTTCTGTGCTTTGGCTTTTTTTTTTTTTTTTAAAGCTAGAATTTGAAATGAAAAATAAACTGACTGATAAGTAAGCTGTCTCACAGAATTTAAAACAGTTAAAACAATGGAGGAGAGGATACTGATACAAAGGAATTTATTGAGCCAGAAGGAAGTTTCTAGTCAGCTATAGGGATAGATGCCAAATATGGTTTTATTTAACATCTTCATTAATGATCTGGAATTAATTAAATTTGCAGGTGACATTAAAGTGGGAGAAACTGCCAAGAGAAGTAAGGCATGAAAGAAATACAAAATGAGCTTCCAAGATTCATAGACTTGTAGCACAAAAGGGATCATTATGACAATCTAGTTTGTCATCCTGTGTAGCAAGGGCCAGAATGGAGATAGATTTAATTTGGAAGAATGTGAGGTAGTATTGTTGGAAATAAAATCATCTACTAGACTCAATACCACTGGGGAAAGGGAAATTGAGGACACTAAAATACTGTATCTGTGAACATTAGCAGTTATGAAATTCAAAGCAACTTTGCAAAAAAAAATTGAGTAGTTTTGGCTGCATTGACCAAAATGTAGCACAGCAGAACAAAGGTGCTGAAGTTTGCCTTGAGCTAACTATAGTAACTACACTTACAACATAGAGTTTAATTCTTAGCAAACTACCAGAAGAATGTTGACAAATAATATAGAATTCAGAAAGGAATACAAGAAATAAAAAAAAAAAAAAAAAGAGAAAAGAAAAAAGAAAAAAGAAAAAGAAAAAAGAAGACCTAGTTATATATATCATTGGGCTACAATAGAAACAAGTGGATGGAAGTACAAGAACAATTGCTGAAGATCAGAAAGCTTTTCTTACCAGAATCTAAAAATAACTGCTCACTGTGTAGTGCACTGAATTTAAAATAATGCAAAGAAATTATGAAAATATAAAACTACTGAGATCATGTGGCTCTAAAAAAGTCACTGCAGGGAAACACAGAAAGTGCTTTGCCTTTGACCTCCAAATTCCAGAGGACATAAACATGTACTTCCAAGTAAACGGATTTCCAAGTAACTCTTACTTTTACCCACCTCCAGTTCTTCATTCATTTTATAATTAGCATTCCAACTTTGGTGTCAAACTAGAAAATTAATATGAACAGGCCAATGAGATGTAAAGTAATGATGGGTGGTGCACGCAATTAGTATTCGGTGTATCGTTTCGGGCCATGAAACACTGCCCTTCTCCTTTTGGAAGAAGCAGGGAAGGGGCACATGTACTGCTAGCCTGCAGACCATGGATTAAACTGAGCGAAGCATGAGATATTAAATTAGCAAATGATTAAGAGGAAGCAAAATGTAATGAGGCTGAGCAAGTTATCCAGAGTAAAGTAACGAGTAGGGATGAATATTCAAAACTTGAGTCCTGCTCTGGAAGTGGCAGGACAGCCAGCTCTTGGGAAAGGGAGAGATGTTGATCCTTACAGCGATCCCCTACCATCATCCAAGGTTGAGAGGGTCGGGGATGAACTGAGAAACTGGATGCCTACACTGGATGTCTAAACTCAACCAAAAAATAAAAAATAAAAAAGGAAAAAAGCATGGAAAAGGACATGCAGCCACAGTACTGTGAACTGTGTGCCTCTACTTGGTAATCATTCATCATTCTTCTGCCCCTTCTGTTAGCCTTTCTCTAGACTGCAAGCTCTTCAGGACAAGGTGCGACCGCGGTTGCTACTACGATGCAAATGGATAATAATAATAAATGGTACCAAGTTAAATAACGATACCAGTGCAGACTTGTCAACTTACTTATTTAGGCTGAAAGAGGGAAACTTAACCATCACCTAAAATGTTTATCTGCCCTGTGATAAAATGAGAAAAAAATGTATATATACACGTATTTGTATGTATATGTCAGTAGCAACCAAACATTATAAGAAGTTGCCATCAATAAAGCAGGCAGTGATACTTTAATACTTTTTGATAGATCTGTCATTTCACTTGCTCACTACTGTAACCACTGACAAGTGAATCTGCAATCCTTGTTGCTTTCTACTGCAGGCTGAAATCTATAGATTTAAAAAATCATCGGCAGAAATAAGTCTACTATTTCCAAAAACAGGTGAGGAGAGGAGACAAAACGTTGTTTGTAAACACTGTTGTTTGTGGGGTTGATCTGGTTTTGGACCAAACTCAGTGCTTCCAGAGTTTGAAATGGGAAATTTAGCCCTGGAGTGAGCCTGGAGTCACAGAGAGTCTCTAGAAAAATTAATCCAAAATAGGTCCAATTGTTTGCAGCTAAAAATACCCACCTGCACACGCTTGCTTTCACAGGAACATAGACTCCTGGGTCAGACCAAGGCCCTGCTGTCCCAGCCAATTACTCTCACAATTCTTGTCCTATGTGGGTCAAGCTAGGTAGGAGTTTTGTCCCAGTCCTCTTGTTCCCAAATAGACCTTCCTGATCTAATGGCGAGAGACCTAATTCTACCCTAAATTTATTCATGGCCACTTTTAATCCATTTGTTCCTGTGCCAACATTGTTCTTTGGCTTAAATGGCTCTCCCTCCCTGCTGTTTACTCTCCTGATATATTTACAGAGTGCTATCAATCCCTCTAAGCTTTCCTTTGCTAGGCTAAACAAGCTATGCTTTTTTAAAGACTCCTTTGATAGCACAATACAGAACAGACACTGAACTTACTTTTTGCAGAAGCTATCAAAGTTAATGTAAGTGTATTAGTAAATTACACCATTCTTACTAAGACTGATAAGCCCAGAGGATGTGTGCACTGTTTCTATGACTGTATTGATCCCAGTGCTCAAGGCAGGTGGGACATCTCCATGTGGCATTGCACCACTTCACGTGAGCATATCCTTCCTCTTTTCCCGTAAAATGGGCTCTCCATTGCTCTGAGCATCCTGACACTTCTTCCCTCCATCTCTTCCATCCGGAATCAATCTTTCTGAATGTGGGCAATCAGGATTGTCTTAAATTATCTAAGATAAATCTCACCAGCATGCTGGCCAGCATTAATATTTCTCTTCCTCTGACAGAAACAGCGAACAAATCACAGGATCACATTTGCCTCTTCTATTGCTTTATCTGGTCATTCACTTACAGCTGTTGCTGATCAAATCACAGCTCCAAGGGCTTCCCTTTCTTTGCTGTTTCCTATTGGTGCAATCACAGTTTATTTACAAATTCAGATGATGAGCCGGTAAATATATCTCCAAGTTTGCATTATTTCCTTTAATTTCTATTACTATAGAAATTCTGCTCCTGAATACTAATGGTGACTTCACTACTTTATGTGATGAGCCAATTTCATTAGTGCATACTTACTTTTGGTCCCAGTGTCATAATGCAAATGAAAACAAAAACAAAAACAAAAACAAAAACAAAAGCCCCAAAGTCAAACCTCGGTGACTCTGGTAGTGGTCCTAGTCTTGTCCAACTCTTTTTACAGAACCCAGACTGTTTCTCCTTTAGGTCCTATTGTTCACCATTGTTTCTTGTTTTCCCTTTTCAGATGGACAAACACATCTCCACGAACCACAAGAGAGTATAGCTAAAATAACTAAATAAAAATAACTCAAGATACTTATTTTATTTTTAGACTTATTTTGGGGCGTCCTAAGAAAGGCTGACCTGACCCACAGAGCTCATAACTAAAGCGGACAAGACAAAAAGATGAGACCTAAGGCAGGTACAGTTGGGTGAATGATCTGCCCAAACACTGGACATACAACCCACGTCCCCACAAACCCATGAGACAGGGCCCCGTACTGCTTTCCCTAATTTCAGTTGACGTTCAGCATTTAAAGAATCTCTTTATTTTTTTTTTTTCAATCTGAAGTTAAACTACAGAGTGTTAAACTACAGAGACATTTTGTTTTCTTTCCTCCACTATAGATCTGGGTCACCAAGAAGTTTTGCTCCTCAGCTCTCTTCTTCTCTCTCCCGTGCCTCTTACGGCTATCACAGATCACGTGTTACTCCTGCCACACATCAGTAGATCCATTTCAATGCAATAGGTCAGACAGGGGATTTAAGAGTTGCATATACACAGTACCCAATCGATGCTTACCAGTTCTTGAGCCAAATGAAATACAGTAAATAAATGAATAAATAAATAAATTTATATACAAATAATAATAATAATAATAATAAACTAAACATAACAAATGATTCAATCTGAAATTTCATAAAATCACATTAATGAAAAGCTAATGACAGGTTCACAGCCAAATCATTAAGGTTCTTAAACATCATTTTGCCTGTGCCAGAACAGTGGTGCAGCCACAGAGGCTCGCTCCCATGTAGTTCAGCATGTGTCTGTTTATCATCATTATCATTACGACATCTATTATCTCTAGGTAGGGTTAGGTCCTTGCTGTACTCAGCACAATGCAACAAAACAAAGTGGCAGTGTATTGAAGAGCATATCTTAAAATGATGGGGCTAAAATTATTTTAAATGGACAAAATTGGCTGATTTTGATGGAATTAGCACACTATGGTGGGTACTGTAATTTGAAAAGCATGTTTTAAGGGCACTCATTTTAACGAAGCTGCTTAAAAATACACACACACATACACACAATTTTATCTACACCTCTGTGCAAATTGCCAATATATACGTCCAACATTTTAGCCAGCAAAGACTATAATGAATAGTCTCTCATTTCTTCAAAGACAATGAGCCTACTTTCCTTCTTCTTTTTTAATTATATCACATTCCTCCATACACTTTGTATTTTTAAAGTGAATGCTGTAAGCTGGAGATACCACTGTCAATTCTTACAATTTTGTCATGATTACCGTGATATTAGGTAGTTGTTTTCTTAGAGATATTATTTAACTGCAATGATAGAGTTACTGGTAAACAAAAAAGGTACACTTTTGGTTCATTATGAAACCCATTAAAAGGCAAAGCCCAAGGTCTGAGGAATATATAAGGCAAAGAAGAGAAATATTCCTTTTTTTTTTTTTTTTTTTAATCTCGTGATATTGCATACCCAACTGACAATTTTGAAAGCTTAGATTTAACAATTCTCATGACTCTGAAATGAGTAGTTGTCATGAGTGACTTTTATAATGATGGGCATGGATAGTTTTAAATGTCACCCCGCTTCCTAGGACCAGCCTTTCTTTCCACCTCTACAGGCAGGCAGTCCCCGCTATTGTAATTAGATCTGCAGTGGATGGTCACAGGACTCAGGTAAGCAGTGGTGCACAAGATATCATTTCTCCTTCTGTGAGGGTCTTTCATGCAGGCAATGACAAGGGAAAACATTCTTTTTAAAGCAAAATAATTGTAAACCCACAAAATTTGGCAGAAAAACTCAAAGGAGGCGTTGTACCAGAAACTTATTTTCTGTAAACTAAATATAAAATTGACTCCATCAACTTGAAATTCTCACTTTCTGTTAAATTTCATAAAATTATTATAAGCCGGGAGTTGGGAAAGTTCCACAATTTACCATCAACTACAGCTAGCTGCTTCTGAAAATAAATCCCTCTCTACCCTGGGTAAGGGATAACAGAAGTAAGAAGATGAGATGTGTTCATGAATC
Source organism: Anser cygnoides (assembly GCF_040182565.1). Taxonomy (NCBI): domain Eukaryota; kingdom Metazoa; phylum Chordata; class Aves; order Anseriformes; family Anatidae; genus Anser; species Anser cygnoides. The sequence goes on along the minus strand of NC_089912.1, from coordinate 2,297,697 downwards.
ATGTTTTGAGATTTTCAAAATCAGTAATTAGCAGAACACAGTGACCCAACAACTATTTTTAGTGTTGTATATTTAAAAAGTAATTTATGTTTCGATATTATTAGATGCACATTTAATTTTAAGCCACAGTTACACAAAGTTTTAATTACTAAATATTAAGATACATTTTAGCATATGGTTTATGATTAGCATTTGTAATTCAAGCTATAAACAATATAACTAATTACATTTATTGGTGGAACTTTAGTTCTCACACATGTTCAATCACTTTCAATTATTTCCCTAGTAATCTACGACTCAGTAAGGTACAGAAAATGTGTTCCTACATAGCAGTAACTGGATAACAGTTTCTGTGCATTCAAGTATGATGTTACAGATTTGCCCTGTTTTTCTTAACATCATACAGCCACAAACATGCAAAAATGCAGCCAGAAAAGCTGCAAATGCCAATTAAAATGTTAGATGTTGTGGCATGTATCTGAAAATTGTAGTCAAGTGTTACTGGCCAGTTTAGTAAGGGACGGCAAGACAGCTTGATTTTTGTTGTGAGGTCAAATTCAGAGCTGAGGCAAGGTTTGGCCACCAAAGACTTGAAAGGAACAAACATAAATGCTTCTCCTGTTGTACCAACTTCACAGCTGCTACGTTGATGCTACCAACAGCCACGAACAAGTCATTGGTTAATATCAGTTTTCTTCTCTGCTTAACACGAACGTGCCAGGTTTGTATCCAGTGCCTTGCACCATGAAGAAATGATGAAGCAGAAATCTCTGGTGATTAAGATGATTGCAAACAATCAGGACATATCCAGCAGCACTGAGCGCACAAAATGAATTCAAAAGATATTCATTGAAAACCCAAGTGTTTTTTGACTTCTTTGCTTTTCTTTTCCCCTGTGGGCACAATCAAACGTAAAGGGCCCAGGCAGAAACCTCCACTCCAAATTAAAGCCATATGCTTCACACCACTCCCCTGTAAAAGGAACGGAGTCAGAAGGAGCAGCTGTGCAAAGGGTCTCTGTGACTACTGTAACCTGCACTCCTATGAAGCGATTGACCCCAAATCCTTGTGTAGCAAGTGTAGGGGCACCTATATGGTGTAGCTGCTATATTACACTCATGATCTACCCCCCAACATACCACGAGAGAAAGTGAAGTGATCAAATATGTATTTGTGGTAAGACACTATGCCCATCAGCTGCTGTTTCTTTTTCTTTCTTTCTTTTTTTTTTTTTTAACTCTTTGCAATTACTAAATGCCATATGGATATAAAGTTGGGGAGAAAGGAAAGAATAACAAAATAAAATTTTACAAACTAATACCCTGATAAAATACTTCAAGGTTTATTTCACTTATATCTCATGTCTGCTTCAGTGTACTCACTATTTTATTAAACTGCTTTCAATGGAACTCAGACTTCAAACTACTTCTACCAGACCCAGGTGTTAATATCATCTGATTTTTTTAAAAAACAATCAGGGTACATTAAATATACTTCTCAGATCTAGTTTTGCATGACAGATATGTGATGTGCCAATGGTTATATATTATATTCTTCCTCTCAGGCATGCATCTCCTGCAGAGATAGCAGACTACAGAAGCTGACCCTTACTGAGACCATCTTGTCTCTCTGACAAAGCTCCTTTTTAACTTCTTACTTACTGGTTACTTCCTGTGATGGATAAAAACTTTAGCTCAGCTTGTGATAATTTCACAGGCCCTGAGCACCCTGACCCTAGAAGCCCCAAGGTCAGAAGTCAAGTCTTGTTCTGAAACATCTGTGTGCTTCATATTAAAGTAGAACAAAAGTGAAGAAATATCCACCAGTGTGACAAGAGAAACAGGCAAAATGGGAATGACACGTTGGTCATCTGTTACCCATGCCACCTCAAGCCATTGACTGAAACCTGATGGAAAACCTCTACCCGCCGGCTCTCCAAGCCGCCTTCAAATAAGCGCTTTGTTTGGGAAACGGTGAGAAAGGTCTCCGGTTGTTTTTTATTTCTGCCTTATGTTAAGCGAGTTTATCTGTAGGTGGCCAGGGACCCAAACAACACTGTTTTACAAAGTCTACAAAAATTCTGCTAACATTTTGTTTTTGAAATACAAGGCACACCACAACAACCTAGGTTGAAACACATGGCAGATGAAAATCATGGCTTAAGACGGAGAAGACAACAGAACAGATACTCCCCTACCCTTCGCTGCATATGAGGAGCAACAGTCACACAACAACATAACCAGTTTATAAACTGTTTGTTGCCCAGAGTTGTGCCCAGGAATTATTAATCTTCACTGACCCGGTCTCTTAAAAAATTACTTTTGAGACAACTTATTGACCTGGTAATAAAATACCTGTGGAAAATGATCAGCTGAACTGCTCTCAAGTTTCAAATCTCTATGTATTATACATGTTTTAAAAATACTCTTCAGGAAGCACAGGGAATGCCCTTAATTCCAATAAATAAAAAGAGTTAATAAAAATCTAAAGTTTTTAAACTAATACTAGTATTACCATTCTGGATTCTTCTTACCTAAAACTATTTAGAGCACCACAAGAGTAAAACCAAAATGCTCATGCATACTTTTTCTTTTTTCTTTTTCCATTCAGGCAGAAAACACTTTTACTAACTTTAAATTAGACTAGACTAATATTTTAGACAAAACTACATATATGTCATCTGATTCCTGTCTATAAAACCAATGCTTTTACTTCTTCGATGTATTTTCCACAATAATCAGAGCTTTCTTTTTTTCTATTTTAGTTTTCTTCAGTAAAATATGACCTGATTACACCAGCATTTTACAACTGAATGAGAAGACTATAGCTAAATTCTTCTATAAAAGCATTATAAATTGAACAGACAAATACTTTGTATACTAGATAAGATGAACAAATTTTCCTTCTAGAAATAAGGCCAAAAGATTGACTAACTTGATCTTCAGCAGCCCCAAAATCAAGGGTAGGGAAGATTTTCGTTGACCAGAGTCCTCCCTAGCTCAAATCACAGCAGGGTGTATCCATAGTTAACTGAACTGAAAAAAGTCGTTCCAGCAAATTCTGCACACATTTGTGGAAAAAACTGCAAAACTGGGTAACCCCCCAAATCTCCTCTCAAATTCAGTTCCAATCTACATACTAAAATGTGCTGGTGTTACAGACGACTTAGATTTAAAATTATTATTACTCATTCTCAGGCTCGACCTCCAGCATTTTTACCCACAGACCAGAAACTGGCTGACTGCTACTTTTTTACACAGCCTGAGAAAAGAGAATCCAATAAGTTTTGTTTTCCCACAGTCTTTCGGGTTAGTAGACATGTGGAATCGTACTGTGGAACTCAGCAACAGAGACAAATACAGTGACCTTCCAGTTTCAGAGAAATCCTCACAGATCTGTATCTGACCACTGGTCAAAGTTAGTCCTAAATTTCTGCTTGAAGAAGGTGATCACAAAGAATTCTGAAAATCTGTGAAAGACTTCAGGAAAGAAGGCAATGGAAAGTCACACTTACCAACTCTACAAATGCAAGTCCACCGTAACTGTGAGCAACAAAAAACACATTCTCTGCTGCTGACTGGGAAATAAAATGGTCCCAAACATAAATTGCATGTTCTTCAGGAGATCCATTATCCTGCAGAAAAAAAAATTACATTTGCGACAATTACCTCTTAGAAACTGGCAATTCTGTCTAAAAGTAACATGTTCCTATATGTTAAAATGTGTTGGTAAAACAAGCCTCAAATTAGTATACTCTAGTGAAAAAAAATGAGCAGATTGATTTGTCTAAATAAAAGAAATTTAAGATTGCAATTTAAATGCGGTAAAACTGTTGTTTTATTGTTGCTTATTTTAATAAATACAACAAAAATTATGCATCTGCAAAATTTTGTCTAAATACCATGATGGCAATTCAGCTAAACAGAGGCATTCGAAGAAATTATGAGCCACTGCTCTGGTTTTCATTTTTTTGACAACTCTTTGTCAAATATTTGCTCACTGATGGTTTATTTAAAGTAGTTAAGTCTTAGTCTGATAAACAAATAAAAATGAGTAGGAACAATATAAATATAATTTCAGTCTTCAGAATTTTTTTCATATTATGCTCCAGTGGAAATCTGCCAAAGATTAAAACTATGGTATTTGCAACTACTCTTTTAAAAGCTAGTTTTATTTATTTTGCAACTGTAGACAATGAGATACAGGGCAGATAAACCACCTCTTGACTGCGTACATATTAGCCATTGCTTTGGAGTCCCTGGTAGTTAGAGGAGTGTGGTTTTTTATTATTGAACTGTGAGATCCATTCAAACTGAGAGCCACTGAAGGCACTATAGTGATTTACATTGATTTTAGTGCACTGTCCTCAAACATCTGGGGTTGTGCACTCGCATCTCTACCTTTGAGACTATCAGAAAGCCCTGTACCCACCATATTTTACTTCTTAGGCTGCCTACGACATCACTGAAAATTTGTCTGGTCTCAGGTGACACGACTATGCTGCTCTGTTAGTTCCTGTCTCCCACCAGGATTTCACACCTCTGTGGCATAATGCTGCAGGCTCCTTCCAGCTGTAGAGCATTTGTGCCAGAAAGAGCTGATCAGTGAAGGTCGTGTGATTTTTCTAAAATCTGCATCCTTTTCCCTTTTGCTCTGCTCCACCAGCACCTTCATATCAGCAGAAGACACAGACCATATAAGCCCCATCTTCTTGGGGAAAATAAAGTACAAACCAGAAAAATCCAACAGAAATCAAAGTAATAATTATATAGGATGAATTCCTGCAACTTCATTAAGAGCACTGAAGTGACTTAGGTCTTAGTTCCATTCTAAAATATAATTTTGGGAATTTAATCTCTTACAGTTGTGTAGCATGAATAAGAAGACAGACAACTAAGTAACTAGGTGGATTTAGGTTTTTACTTCTATTTTCATGCCTGGTTCCTTAGGATAGGAAACCAGGCATGAAAATAGAAGTAAAAAATAGAAGTAAAAGTAGAAGAGTGAGATGGCTACAAATCTTTATGGATCTGGACCCGCAACTTTTGAAACAATCACTTGTTTTAAAATTGCTTTTCTCTAAGGTTGCAGCAATTAAAATATATTTATCATATTTGCCAAAAAGCACTGAAGATATTCATCTTAATCCTGGACAGATTCTGTACTTGATTGAATATGACAGAACATAGTTTTAAATAAATATGTATTAACTACTGTAAATCACCTCAATATGAGAAAGGGCTTATTTTCTTCCAAACCACATTTTGAAATCTGATTGTAAAGATAAGTAAAGGAGGTAAGGACTCCTCCTTTTGTGAGGAAAGAAGTAAGTTTTTCAGAAGAAATTTCATACGGAAAATATGATTGACAGACTAGTTATTAAGATAAAGCTGAAGAACACCTCAAACAGGAGTTTCTTAAGGTATTCTGATTACAATACATATGAAAAAGGAACATTAAAACACAGGGAGCGTTTCTAAATGAGTAGTTTAACTCAAATATTTACTTCAGTTAAATATGCTGAGATATTTGTTTTGTAAATATTAATGTTACAATTAATTCCTGTAACAGCAATGTTTGTGTAGGCACCTAACCCTGCTTTAACATTCTGACAAAAAGAGAGGCTGTTTGTAGTTAACACTGTGTTTTCAAGTATCCTCTATTTATTATTTTCAGGTATTTTCTGTTTATTTATATGTGCTGCATTTGGGAAAAGCACACGATCCTTGGATTTCCACAAGACTATGACAGCAGCAAGCTTTCAGCTTTCTGAAGGATTCAGAAATTCAGCCCAAAAAAGCTTCCGCCAATTAAAGCATAACCAGTGGTCTAGTAACCCAGATCATTAACTGCACAGCTTCACAGTCTGGTACAAACACTCAATAGAATTTTATAAAAGCAGAAAGAAATGAACTAGAACAACTTACATATAGACTTTAACTACAGTCTCCTTTGTTACTGGTGAATAAATAAATAAATAAATAAATGAAATGGCAGGATAAACTGTATTGCCATACTTACTCTGCTAAACTCTACACAAGGTAAGCAAAACACGTATATGAGAGACGGAGTTCAGAGAAGTAGTGTATGTTTAAAAGAAAAGCCCTTTCTCCATAGCGTCTGCTTATTTTTTTCCTCGTAGCAAGCCAGTATTTTAAACAACTTGGATGGAGAATAAACCAGTGCCGCGTCCATACAAGAAACAGCTGGCCATGTAAGTGGGCACAGCAGACTGCAGAATACTGCAGGTCTCTTGAATTGCGTTGGGTCCATTAGGACCTGGGGATTAACCACGTCTGTCTGGCCTCACTTAAATTATGAGGCTGAATACTGCAGTTTCAATATGAAAGGTGACAGTTTCAGGCAGCTGTTGCTTTCCTTCTTTTCATTGCAGCTAAATACAATGCACTTATATACCACCTTGTTAAATTATTTGATAAAGTGGGGGCCTCTTGGTCATGCTTTACATAATTATCTATATGATTGTACAAAAAGGAATGGAGAAATCATGCTATGTACCTCAGAAGGCAGCTGAGGCTTAATGCATTCTCATTTGTGAAACAGATTGAGATGGAAAGGTGCTAGGAAAACTGAACTTAGATTTCCAGCTGCTGGAAGTCAGTCATCTGCAACCAGTAATTCCATGTCTAAATAAGTGGTTTGATTTTTCAGAGGTGTGGAAGTCATGGCAGTGGGTCTTCATGCCTCTGAAAATCTATCCCCAATATATATAGTTGGATACAAAAGCCAAAAAATATTAGGAATTAGAAAAAGGTCTATTAGAAAAAGGTCTCCACGTGACTCTTAACCAATGCAAAGTAACCTGAAAACAAGCAACTGTCATCTTGCTGCAGATCGGGTACCTTCCTGACTCGACTAACACACCTGAGCTCTGTCTTGCTCAGGTAAGGAATGGAGCAAAAGCTTGGAGCACAGAAGGTATAAATAACCTTTGCATGTGCTCCTAGCATGAAAAATCTTATGTGGCTCCGTTATATTCAATATTCCATTGAATGGAATATTATCAGATAAGATTTACCCTTTAATTCATTTTTAAGTGAAAATAAGTCCATGTCTTTTTCATAATAACTATTATATTTCAGTTCTTTTTACTGATAAAAATAGAACGAATATACCTCGTCTGCCATCGTTGACTACCAACACTATGGAGACTATCAGATATCGAACACCTGTCATACCTGCATGTAGCAAATCCCGTTGAAGATTACCTTGGAGATAAAGGTGGTTAAAATCATTTCAGGGAAGTATTGCCAAAGGTATTTTAGATTGCTTATGTTACATTCATTCCTCTTCCTGAGTGCTACAGGAGGCACACTTTTCTTGAACTGCCTATACAAGGGGAATCCATAAAAATAATACAGAATATAAGTAGCCTTACGGTAGGTTCCAGATCAGTTTATGATAGGTGTATGGGGAGGTGTATGGGGATACTTAAAAAAATGCTCTTGCCACACATAAAATATTCCTTTCCAATGAGAAATGATCATCAAGATTCTGCAAATAGAATGAAAACTTATTTAATGTGGTAGAAATGAGTAATCACAAATACTGCTTTAAGAACAGATGCCTTTTTCTACTGATAAAATGCCTTTTTTATTTTCGCAATTTTTTTTAAACACTACCTATTAACTATGTATAAAAAAGTCCTCACTTTTTAAGCCAAATAGCAATTACTCAGAAAATGATCATAAATGGTTAATATGGAGCTTTTCATTTTAATATCAAAAGTTTAATCGGATAGTTTAATAGCCCGGTCTATGAAAATAATATGACAATGATTAATAAATTAATGTTCCTCATGTATAAGAAGTCATTTAATATCCCGGGGCCGGAACCTCTGCCGCAGCTGCGAGCCGCTTGGAGCAACAGCTTGAGGCAGGGAAGAGGCCGCCGCTCCCTGACCGCCTCGGCCTGGCCTCGAGCTCTGGCAGGGGTTAGAGGAGTCCTGTGCTGCTCTAACCTACACCAGCTGGGCTGTGTTTCGGAGGGACCTCGCTCCAAGAAGAGGTGGCAGGTGGCAGTGCCCTCCCCGCTCCTCCCGGCAGCAGTGCGCGCGGACGGCACAAGCTGTCTGTGATGGCTGCCTGGTGGCGGGCCTTTTCTCAGGGTCACCGGCTCTCGGCCTCCTCTCCGCCGCTGTGGTGCTGCCAGGCGGCTCGGCACTGCGACAAGTCCTGCCCTTTCGTCACTGCATACATACGCCATGCCTTAGGCTCCTCGTCCTCTGGGGCTTTTCTCTTCGTTACCTTCATGTCCATTTCTGGCCTCCTATTTCTCATTACTGTTCAGTAGGCCATTCCTGTATTGTCTCAGGGCCTACAAAACGCTACCAGAAACACTCTTATATGATGCTACTCCTAATTATACACTCTTATAATCTCATACACTCTTTTATCTCATACACTCCTATGATCTTTTACACTCTTTTAATCTTACACACTCTTTTAGTCTTATATACTCTTACAACACCCCTAATCTTAAACACTCTTATACGATGCTACACCTAATCTTATTCAAAATTCGTGATATTTTTGCTTTGCGGTTTTAAAATTCTCCCTGTAACAGTTTAGAAGCCCATGGAAAGAAAAAAAAAAAACAAAAAAAACCCAAATGATTGTGGGTAAATTCTCTGGCAATCCATTGTGCACAGAAACAGGGAAACAGACTGCAGATTTCAGTCTGTCATTTCTTCCAATACTGCTAGCGTTAAGAGTTGAAAGGTATATAACATTTTAATGACTCGAGCCATTAGGAATACACAGATAAGCAGTGTGCATACAGTGAATACAGTGTTACATTCTGTCGCTTTCAAAAAACCAGGTTGAATTTACTAATGTAATATTACAGTCATTAATTGTTAAATACCAAGCTGAAGTGATGCAGCAACCCAAGCCTTATCAACTATGCCAGATTCTAACACCTAGACACTGCAAGGTCTGCAGTTATGATGGACTACCTGAGTTGATAACACATGGAATTATCTAAACAACATTTGCATATTTGGGTAATTATTTCCTAAGGTTAATTAGCTCCTGCAAAGCAGCTTGCCCTTTGAGACTGCTTACTGTGACAGGTTCACATATTTCCTGTTTCAATGCCAACATTTACAGATTTTTTTTTTAAAAGTAACCTGTTGCTGGAAAGTTGCAGATGGGGCAGGAGCTCAAGACCTTGAACTAGTATTTATTGTATTAGAGCAGGGCAGCTCAGATCCTATCCTCAACTTCTGATTCATCAAAACTCCAAAAAATCAAGTCAAGAAAATCAAATTAGTTCCAAGCTCAGGCGACGGCTCCCTCAAAAGGCACTGTTTTTCAAATCAAGGAGTTAGTTAGAATCGCATTTTTGCAATAAGTGGAAAGTGAAATGCATACACATAGGGAGATGTGCCATACAACTGAATAGCTTTTCAACAATTTACTTGAAGGTGGTTTCTATAATTACCAATTATCACAGCAAAACAACTTCTCCTTCTAGCTAGATGAGCTACTGTAAACAAGCACAGTACATGTGTTAAATATGGGAGAACAGAACTGCACGCTAGCTTGGAAGCAGGGATGTGAAGAGGGCTCAGACCTCCTGTTTACAGTCCTTGTGCAGGTGATCCTTCCATACAAGCAGGACCTTTACAGTTGTGCACAGTTCTTCTCAATGCTTTGGTGAGACTTGGGGCAGATAAACTCTTGCACCTCCCCCAGCTCTTCTGAAAATGGTTGAATTAAAAATAACATATAATGTAAGCATAGCCATATAAAACTATAACCTAGAGAAGTAGCAGTTTTTCACTAAAACAACCCAGGATGAAATGTATTTTCAGTGGCAACTGGCTAACATGGATATTTTCTGTACAATAGATTTTCTGTACAAGAAACCTGTACTCTTTTAAAAGAAAATCATATGTTTGAAGGTCTGAAATGAGCAGCTACAAGATATAGTATGTTCCCTGCTGGTATGCAGTTCGTGATTATCATAACTAGACTCACACTAGCAACATATTTTGCAGCATTCCTAGGTAATGGACAAGTAAAAATTAAATGGATTTCACTGGAAACACTCTTTGACTAGGAAGTAAGACTTTCAAAACCAAATTTATTTCTCTCTCTATATAAATATATATATATACACATATGTATAAATGTACATGTATGTATCTGTACAAAACACTATGCAAGGGTGGTGAGTGTTGAAGACAAATGAATAGGGAAGATCTTAATCCACATTACTGCCAAGGTATGATTTTCGAAGCTGTGGCCTAATTAGCTACAGAGCAAGTCAGGAGGAACTCTGTCATTTGCTTTAATAACACTAGAGTCAAAAACAACTCTTTAGTCCTTTAAAAAACTCAGCAACCCAGAGCTATGCACTTAGGTTTGCCTAAGAATACCTGCTTCCTCCTGCCTTCCTATTCTCCCTCACAGCTCTGATGTTTCTCTTCATGTCATCCCACCATGGCACTCCCATTTTCTCTGTACTTGCATTTCTACTTTACTCTTCTTCATACACTTTCCTTCCTTTCATAACCCTCAAATTAAAAAAAGAAAAAAAAGTGAAATCAAGTTTCTTTTGCCCATTCTACTCCACCATCTCCTGTATTGGTGTAGCCCTGTTCTAACATTCTCATCTCTTTTTCCTTCCTCAACAGTACCCCTACAAGTACTAAATTATGCTTATCACCTGCTGTACGTTCCTCACTCCTTTTGCAAATATTTGCCTTATTTAAGACAATAATTGTTTCATTATGATGGAAAATAATGAAACCATATGATGCAGAGCAGTTCCAAAGCCTCAGGAAAAGGTCTAAGAAGCTTCAAGGGCAAGAAAGCTGGAATAGAAACCAAAAAAACAGCCAGCAAGTGATTTGTTCCCCGAAGAGAGCAACTATGGTATTTTGACCAGAGAAGAGGAGGAACGGAAGGAAAGGACAGAAACCAAAACCAGGAAAAAAGTGGAAGGAAAGATCTCATATTGTTTTCCTGCAGCATGAATGTTTGCAAACAAGACTTCAAAGTATCTAGCTCAGGCCACTCAACAAAATTTAACCTTTAATGGAGAAATTCCAGTAACTGTCCCATCTACCAGAAATTCTTTTTTACCTTTTTAACCACATGGTTGAGAGCACTCCTGCACAGATTCAGAAATGCCTCCTAAGAGGTGACCCGAGGATAAAGAGGACATTGTATAATTCCTTACAGAATGGCTAACGCTAATTTGCATGCCACATATATACAAATATACATACACCAATATGGGCTGGCTCTTGCAGTACTCATAAATATATGTATTTTTAGGAAGGACAGCAAGTCCTTCCAAGTGCCTTTTATGCTGAGGCTAGTCCGGCTATATGAAAGGAGATGAAAACAGGCTGCAAAAGACAGCAGATGAAGGTAACGAAATCAAGAAAACCTCAGGGGCAAAGCAGACGGGGAGAAGACACAGGAGCAGAAGAGGGTGGAGGCCAGTTTGTAACAAATCTGCAATCTGACAACATGGAGCTAAAACTCAGTTGAGTACATCCTGCTAAGAGCACTTGGAAGAACGAATAATCAAAACTGAACACTAGATCAAGAAAGATATTTTATTTGCTGCATCGTGAGTTGAGTAGAAAGGAGACTACGTGACAAAAAGAAATGGTTAAAGAGGGGAAAATGAAATGCTTTGGGCTTGAAAGGCTCAATGAAGGACATGTTTCACTCCTCCCTTCCTTTATGGTCTCTGTACAGGTTTTATTTGTATATTTTGCCACACTGAAACAACAAAACCCAGCAGGACTTATCAGCTGTGTAGGCAGCAGAACAAGTTCATGGTCACCAAAGTCTGCTGTAGCTCTATGGAAACACAGAACACTGAATTTGCAAAGGTTGAACACTAAAATGATGCAAATGCATTATTGGTGAATGAAGTTATTTTATTCAACAGTTGTGTTCATATGCATACAGATACAGTCACCTTGTGTTTTTCCTTACGACCTTAGCAGGGATTAAACCAAGAGATTTTGGATGCAAAAACACAAGCCTCCTTCCGCTTATCTCATAGGAGTAAGTGGGGAAATAAAAAGACTATATTATCTTTTTAAGGGCAACTTGTAAGAAGGGAGCAAGATATATACTCTGGCAGGAGGTAATGGCTGCTTTTGAGACAGAAGTAGATACCAGGTATCACACTAGCTCATTCGGGTCAGGTGTAGAGCTGTAGATATAAATAGCATAGCCAAGGTTATTATTTGGTACATACCTTCTGAAAGCAATATGGCAAAGTGACTTAAGGTTGAATTTTTCATATTACAGATCTCAGTCTTATTCCCAGATCTATTTGAGGTGATGCTGTGTAATTTCTTGTGCCTATTTTATTTGTGAAGTGGGTCAGTGATGGAAGTGTTCCCAATATTGCTTATGAAGCCCTAATAATAAAGCTGTTATGTGTATACAGTCAGCCACAGTAAGGAAGACTAGAAGTCTTATGTATTGCAGTTAAATCCATGTTGTATTAAGTTATAGACTAGTCCCACCTCCAAAACTCCTGACAATTTATCAGCAAAGCACAATCTTGACAGACCCAGCGAATGAGTACATATTACATGAAACATCTAATATCTGGCATACCTAATAGTCAAATAAAAGATGTAAAACAAAAATATATTTGGCAGAGTAAAAAAAATATTTAAATTGTCACTATCAATGCAAAGGGGATCAAAAGCCGGATTGGGAGGAAGCAGTGATACACACACTTTGCTACAACGCAAGTCTTGAGATTAGGTTCTGTTCTTGGCTTAAAACTACAAGTTTTAGTGAATTCAAGACTGACAATGTCTGGCCAGGTCTTCCACTCAGAAAGGTGTCTGGGAAAGGCATCAGGTAAATGGGAAATCCACTGGTTATGAGAGAAACGGAAAACAAGATTATTTTTAGCAAATAGCTATACATAGACAACCCCTGAAAAATCTTCTTTCAAAGCAAAATGGCAGTAGAGGGGAAAACAGATGACTCCTTAGGTTTCCAGGAGCTGGAGAGTTCACTGGCAGAAACTGGATGAATCGCAGATTATATTCCAAAAATGTTTTTTTGTTTCCTATCAAGGTGCCAAGATTCAATCTACTCTAAAGGTAACACCCCCAAAATGTTTCGGTGAGTAGCCGTGTTTTACTTCAAGTAGTGAGGTCTGCATGTGTGCATCCCGGGCTGGCGTACCTCAGAGCACACACGCGATGCCCTGCGCTCCTGCAGTGCACACATAATCCTGTCAATCAGCAACAGGATGGCTGAGAACAAACTGGATTTTAGCTCCAGCCGTTGCCAACATCAGCAGTTAACTTATTTTTTTGAGTTTTGTGTTTTGGCTCCTCCCCTGGGCCTGTGTTCTCCCCAGGTCCCACTGCAATTACAATCCAAGACGACTTCAGACTGTGTCCCACTTTTCCCACTTCAGACATAAGCTGGGCTTTCCCTGGTGATGGTGGTCAGGAAATAAAATTCAGAGCTATGCTATATATATGTGAGAATGGAGGGAACATGGATCCTAAGCTTCCCCTGGGCAGTATGTGGGAGTTACTTTTCCTCTTTATATCCAGCTTTATTGCACACAACAGAAAGAACAAAGTAGCTCCAAGCCAGAGGAAGTTTTCCACAGCTATATTCTCAGCTAATAGAGTTCCTGATCAATAACCGAGAGCTACTTCTTAACTTAAAAAAAAAAAACAAAACAAAACCAAATCTGTGCTCTCTTGCTGTATGCAAAGTTCATCACACCACCTCTGAGGAACAAACTAACCGAGGAAGCCAGATCCCTTTTTCCACCCTCTTGGCCACAGGACCTGAATCCAGCCCTCATTTATAATATTTCAGTAGGCAAACAATGGCTGGAAATCATGGAGTGAAATCAAAAGGTATCAGTGGTCTTAGCTCCATTACAGCACCGCTGACCCAGTAATATATTTCCATTCTGGCAAATGCAGATCTTTGCAGGAGGCCCTCAATGCATTGCCACGTCAGGACTTCACAAATGGAAAAAGAATATGCATTTTTAAGACTCTCGTTGCAGGTGAAATGTCGTACGTTTGCATTTAAACAGAATATTAAACATGGCAAGTTTGGCTGAAGATCTGTGAAGAAATAAACAGAGAGAAAGGCCGCTACGAAGAGAACTTGAGCAGGGGCTGTGCTTTGCTGGTGACACGGTGCACAAGACAGGCCACGCAGGAGCAGGCCAGCATCATGTCTCCTGTCGATACTGGATCTCTCTTGGTGACCAAACCTGAAGTTCTGAAGTTGCTCACAACATGCTGTGAGTGTGGTGGGGTGCTGAGGCCACTGCGATAGCCGCGGGGCCTGCGAGCGAGCCCCTCTGAATCCAGCCGGCCATCCGCCTGCACCCCAAAGCAGCAGGCCCAGTGCTTTCCTGTAGCTCCATCAGCCAGCTAATGAAGCAGCAAATCTTATGCCGCCTTGCTAAATCTGCAACAGCTCCACATAACATGGGCTCACTCTTTTTGTACCCTGAATATCTTCTGCCGTAAATTTGTTGTGCTCCATTTTATTTTTCGAATGCCCTCCCTAACTCCTTGGCTTTTTGTTATGACATCAAGGGGATGGAAAATTCTTCCACCGAACACCTCCCTGACTTTATAGCTTGAAGGGGCTTGCTGTTTATAAAGTAATAACCAGATCTCAGGCTAAATTAATTAAGTCTCAAATGTTATTACAGCAACATCTCCCTGGTTAAAGTATCTGCTTGTCAGCCACGGTAAGACAACTTTGTCAGCCTGTTGTTCCAGTTTGGATTTCCCTGTTATTACTTCTGCTGGAGTCTGGCATGTACTGTCAACACCACCCAACTGTCTTCTGGTAAAGTGCAGGAAAGGAAACAGAAAAGAAGAAAAATCAGACAGAATCAGTTTCTTAGTGGCTCAGTTGCCATCTCCAGGAAAGTTTGGGGGGTTGTTTTTTATTTTCGTAAAAATCTGCTTGGGACCATCATAATGGTCTGCACAAACCCATAAATAAATGTGTTTTTTTTTTTTTTTTTTAAACATCAGTTGCTCCTTATTGAGCTGGAGAGTAAACAGTTAAAAGCCTTCCTTCAAAACAAATCTTGTCGCTAAATATCTGCAGTATCTTTTTGCTTTATACTGTTTCCAAATTGACAGACATGGTAGGAGTCACCTAAGTCAATTATTTTATCATTAAGACAAGAATGCAAACACAAAGATGAATTTTTTCTTTTTTAGTCTGGGGACAAGAACATTGCTGACTCACAGAGAGGAAAGAGGTGCAGGAGAAGAGAATAGGAGGAAGGAGGGAAATGAATCAAAGGAAGTTTTACTTAAGAAAAAATAACTAATTTCCCTTTTAGCTCTCTGACAGACTTTTGTATTTTTCCTTTTTTTTTTTTTCTTTTTTTTTCCCCCAGACTACTTAGTCTCATGGACTGAGATTTTGCCCACAACATATTTCTGTCTCACATAATAAAACCATTACTAAAGATGGCCTTTTGTGTGACTGAATTATGTGAACAAAAGAACATTTCTAAAACAGACCATCAGGTTGTATATTTGCAGCTGTCTTCCCTACCAGCTATGTTTCTGGCAATTAATGGATAAATTGTGGGGACAAGCAAATAAAAATTAATACAACACTTTTACAAAAAGAATTATCTTTGTAAGACACAAAGAGAGATCGTGCTAGTTGTTTAAATGATTACATGGATTTTTCTTAACATTAACAACTATTTTGTTTGAAATGAATGCGTCTTAAACATTCAAAAACTCTGAGGGGAAGTCATGAAGAAGTGTTATTTTTCTATTTCCTAAAGTACTTAAAGAGTATTTTACTTTCCAGTTCTTTCAATCTGTTTATATGTTGTAATGAGAAACAGACATTTTTTAACCATGCTATTGCAAGAAAAATAGAGTTTTGGCCAAGAAAAATGCAGATTTCCCTACCACCGGAAACAATGAATCTAACAAACTTCAACACATTTAAGTAAAACAACAACTTAGTATTTTCATTAACAATTTTGGTTTCAGAACAAAGCAAGGCTGTAAAGTCTCTGCTACAGAGTTTGTATCTGTTATATGATTTAAACTAAACAGAACAGCTTCATTCTGTACTTTCCTTTTTGACACTCGTCTCTATTTATTACAAACACTCAAAAGTGGTTATTTAAGTGAAAGAAAGACTTAACAGCCTCAAAGTTATTTGATTTCTTCTAATAAAAGGAATAAAGTGCTCAGTGCTTTAAGTAAACTGATACACTGTTTACTTATTGTACAGTTGTAAAGATTTGCTGAAGTGCCTTAATATGCAGTGTTAGCCTTCTATAATTAATTGTATTTGACGTAACTGCCATTAGCATATAAAATAATTATCCACATGAATGACAAACACAATCCCAAATTCAGATTAATGTTTTCTATTGGTTTTTATTTCAATAATCATCTGACCCAGAACTCTGAGGGAAGAACAGTTGAATGTTACTCAAGCCTTAATTCTACTTCTCAATTTTACTGCTCAGCCCGCCTCTATTATTTTTGTTTGATAACAAGGTACATTAGGAAATGACCTTTAATCCTGATGCATTGCCAAGCAACCTCAGGACTTGCTTTTTACCTCTGACTTGAACTGTGTGACTCCCTCGTGCTGACCATTTTATTAAAGTACATACTTTTTTGCTTGGATTAGTGAAGACACTGCAGCAACAGTGCGTCGTGGATGGCGAAGATCATTAGGCATTAGATCACTAACAATTTTTCTTCTAATGTAGTGTCATCTTTTAACAACTCAAAACATCCAACTACATAACAGACAGCTTGGCTGTATTTTAAATTAGCACAAATGCTAAAGCCAGGAAATGTAATTCTCAGGATATCAGAACAAAAGGTTCAGAGAAAAAAGAATTCTTATATACTATAAGATTATCAGGACTAGACTGTCACACTGTGACCTTGCTGGCGTCTAGCTAATCTGACAATATTTGGCAGAGCATTGTTTCAAATCAATAACTAATTAACAAAGTACAAAAGAAGTTGTACTGTTTTTGAGGCTCCTTGTTAAAAATGGCTTTTGCTTGCACATGGGCAGAAAGGTCGCTTTTATGACATCTTCACGAGTCTTTCAACATCTTGCCACTGTCAGATGAAATTACTTTTAGCAATTAATTGTCATAATTTAAAACAGAAGCACATTTGTTACAGCAGGTTGTCATAATGACATGGTGAGCAGTTGTTTTGATATGAATTTCTTTCACTGACCCTCTATCATATCTTAATTTTTTTGGTTGACCTAACTGGAAAATTGGGAGCAATCTTCTAACTCAGGCAGCACAGGCCAAACATTGGGGGGCTTACTGAGACCACATACTGAGCAATAATCGAACAGAAATTCTAGAGATAACTGAAGATCTTGAGAATAACATATTATATTCTACAGAATATGTAATTTATGATTTATACTGGTGTGTGGGATGAAAAAAATAAACTCTAAAAACCCACAATGATGTAGCTTTTGTTACTGTTTAAAATGGTCCCTGATGCCATTTTAATCCCATATTAGCAAGCACCATTTGTTTGATGCATTTTAAAATCAGGATTAAGAGGACTCAACATCTGTAACCTGTACTCACTCAAACAGTTGAGAGGCTTACTTTTGGAGGCTTGGACCTTATTGAGCTTTAAATAAAAATAATTCTACCCTTAAGTTCTTTTTGTTAAACTTCTTTAACAAAACCATGATGCATACATATTGTCAGTTTTATAGATTAGTCTTCCAGTATTTCTCGTCAATGTATCTGTGAGTTTGCTATAAAACACTACATCATGACGAAACACACTGACAATAATCTTAACAAAAAGAACTTGTATTTATTTATCAAACATGAAATCCCATGTTAGCTGTCTTTTGGGCTTTACCATGCCATCCAATTTTTAGTGCTTCTCTGAAAAACATCAGTTCACTCTAGCCAAAGATGATGCAAACAGAGTCAAATTTATCAGAAAGAGATACAAACATGATTGACTGAGCATCTATCTCCTTCTGCTTAGTATCTCTTCTGTGTCACTATTCTGTGAGGTTTGTTACCTCTTAGTATTTGGGAAGGGAAAAAAAAGTCATTGGAAAAAGCAAGATGTAGTCTGTATCCATACTTCACAGTGCTATATATTTAGATCCTGTGTTTGGTCATTAACCTTATAAAACATTGAATCATTCAGGCTTAAACTACACAAACAAGGTGTTTCTATCATATGAATTCTCAGGTAGGGCAGGTGGAGCCATCAAGAAGATGGCACAGGGTTTCTGCGCAAGGGTCATGGAGGCTTCCTCTACTTCTAATAAAAAAATCAGATCTGCTGTGTTTACACACAACGTGTAACACTATGTGAAGCCTAGAGATTGAGCTTAGAAGCCTAAACTCAGCACCAAATCTTGAAAAGTGTTCACGCAATTAATAGTTCTCATGACATAATTTATAAAGGAACACCCCCTTGCTTTAAAGGGATGGTAAAGCTGAGGTGAAACCAACAATGTACTAATTAACGTAGGTAACAGAAAAGTTAATCAAGACCTTAAGGGAAAGGCTGCAAGGAATTAATGTAATCCCCACACTGCCACGTAACGTCCAAATGCCTGGCTGGAGGGAATGAAGTGCAGATGAACAGGAAAAGGGAAGGCGGATTCACGCCGCCCTGCACCGGAGAGGAGGAAGCTGTGCAGAGGACCGGTTCTGGGTGGCTGCAGGAGCCATCCTTAACAGTGGCAGCAGAAAAGCTGCAACCCTGGGAGCTCTCCGGGTAGGCTGTCTCTGGCCCTGGATGTCTTGTAGCAGCTAATTAACCAGATCTTCTGTCTAACTGAGATTTTGGAAGAGCTCTGAGAGCTCCCACGGTTAACAGTAGTTGAGCAGTGTTTCATAATCACCGTTTAATGCATTTTGATGCTTTGGTAGTTTAGCTCTGTTGGTGAAAATGTTTCTACACTGAAATATTTTAAATCTTAAATGTGGTTTGGTTATAAAACTGACATTAAACAGTAAGAATTGGTAGTTGCCAGGTACCAGATGTCTTGGAAATCCCCCAAATTGCGATCATATTTACAATGCCCAATACCCCGGTACGATGCCAGAATATCCAAAATTGCCTCTCCACTAAGCAGCATGGAATAGTTTTAGAGATGGTAACACAGATGTCTGCATATGCAAACTTCTTCCGACTAATAGTGCCCACAGACAACTGTCTGGATGGCAGTGTCCTAATTAGTAACACCTAAATCAGTAATACCTTATGAACATGGACATAGGTTTGAAGATGAAGAGAAACTGGGGGCCTGCCCATAGGTTTCAAGGCAACTTGCAATTAGTGCATTGGCCTAGAGCTGAGATACAGATTCAGGTCTCAGTTTGAAATTAACCAAAGTGTAGACCAAATCTTCTGAGTTCTAAGAAGTGGTTGTGCACACGCTTAATTAAACGGCTGTTCACTAATGCTTTAATAAAGTTGCAGCATTTTTAATTCTGCCATGTCTATCCCCTTCTAAACACACACTTGGCAAATAATCAATTTGAATGCCACAGAGTATTTTTTTTCTGTTCCCCAAACACAAAAACTGCTTTGTAGTTTAAAATAAAAGTTTGCAAATTCAATTTAAGAATGCAGACAAAACCCTTTTTGCCAAAGATATAGCAAAGGAGAGGGAGGAGGAAGGACATGGACAGTGCTTCAGTCCCTCCCATTATTCACAATTGAGCATGCTATTAACATCTGGGAAACATCTGTGAAAAAAGCCGTTCTCCTCTATTGCTCTACTGTCTTTCAGCAAATTTGAGGAGATGATCTGGCTTGTGGAGTTTCTTGATCTGTGAAGAAACCTTGAATGTTCTGCTCAACACGCCTGGATGAAAAATGCCAGAAAACACTGCTGCCTGTCTGGAGGGGCTTGTATTGCTCTGGGCGCATTTAAGCAGAAGTACTTGTGAAAGATCACATGGAATTAACCACCTTAATAGCTCAGTAGGCTTCCTGGTCTCAGCCACCTTGGCCTACTCTTTGTAAATGGATGACCAAGCAGCACCAGCCAGGGCTGCTCACAAGCACCGTGCCTGACCCTTCCAATCAACACAAAAAACAGTGAGATCCCTGGTGCCAGTGTCACCAAAGTGTAAAAACGCATGCTGCAGAAGCTCTCCAGACGCTGAACTTCATGCATATGGGACAGTGGCTTTGGAGGCACTTGATGCCGATGATTATCACTGAGGCCATGCACTTGTTTGCAACATTTCCATATCAAAGCTTCAACCCCCTGACTTTTCCATGCTCTTACAACTCCCTGTCAGAACTGAGGCAGCTGTCACCTTTTTTCAACTGCACTCTCTCTTTCCTTATCCTAGCAGACCTGAATTTTGCCTAGTCACTTTATCTTCAGGTAGGTATAGACATTATCTCAGAATGTTGTCAGGAGGCCATGCTTTGGTTATTCACCATAACAGTAACCCAATAATAACAGTATGTGTATTTCCACACCAGTGCCCGATGGGTGTCAGGATAAAACTCCATCAGAGTACCAGCCAAACTCTGCCAGCCTGCCACGGTAGTTCAAAACAGAAAGGGAAAGAAACGGTAAAGGAACGTAGTGAAGAAACACACAGCAGCAACAGAAAGATGTTTAGGACAAGCGGACCCCACAACCAAATCAGATTCTGTTATTTTGAGATCTGTGAGGGCAATAAGTCATTTGCCCACTTAACAGAAAGCAGTCAGGACTTTAAACAGCAAGCAAAGTATGAAAACTTGACATATCTCAACAAGGAGGATTTCATACATTGCCAAGGTCTTCACTGCTAAGAGATTTAAAAATAAGCAACAGCCATTAAACATAAGCCTACCCTTTTTTGGCAGCCAGTGCAAAGGACACATGATGAATAACATGATCCTGTCATCAAATGTGTTTGTTCATTTTTCACACAGCAGAAAAAACCTTGCAGGAAAAAGTGCGGTACCCAAAGGCTAAGAGAGGTGTACTGCAAGGTGGAATGCATAAGGGCGATGACTTACCAAGGAGTAAGAGCACAAACTTAACTGCAGAACCTACAAATCTTTCAAAACTACGTATGTAGTATGTCTAAGCTATACCAAATTTCTTAATTGCTAAGCTCACTAATTTCAACAGAATTCCTCAGGAAAACAGAGCCTAAAAGAAATAAATATCTGTCTTCTCCATGTCTACATGCAATTACGGCTTCTGTTTTACCAGGTTAAGAACAGTGTAGCTGTGACACAATTAAGTGTTAATGTCAATTGCCGACTTTTCTAGGATGGTCTGAACTTGCAAGATCCGTGAAATCAGATTATTCAGTTACACAGCAGGTGGAAAAGATAGAAGATGGGAATGAAAAACTATTCTGGAAGGAAACACTAGTTTCCAAAGAACAAACGTTGCACATGCTTATGCAGTATCAAGAACATTGTCTGAATTAACCACTTTTTAAATTTCTTCCTGTACTGTGACTGGATGTACTGATTAAAACTTTGCTTTTGATAAAAGGAAACTTTCCAGACAGATATCCTATGCTTGCCAGTGTTATTACAGAGACTGTGTCCTTCAGAGTCTGCAGGATGCTGAACGCGCAAGCACATGTTCAGGTCTGGTGCACGTTTATTTAGGTAATATTTGTGTGCATATACAGGGACAGAGGCTTGTGCGTGTGTTAGGGGGAAATGTCCCATGTAATCCATTCTGCACTAGGGGTATAATGACTGACTAAAATTTAGGTGATTATTTTTTTTTTTGGAGGTGCAGAAGCAATCAGGAGCCATATTTTGTTCAAGAACTATAAAATTGACACTTGGCTGGACACATGGCAAATGGATTCAGCACGCCGATAGTGAACTCAGGATCAGTGCTGCTTTATGATGTATCAACAGAACAGCAACTGGAGTTCCTTCTACATCCATGTGTGACCCCCATGTCAGAATGATAATTACTCACAGTTTACCTCTAACACAAGAAGCATACTTATGGTTGTCAAAAATTACTAATGAAGGGATGTCCTCCTCCCCCTGAAGAACCTGTTTAGTATACGTGCGATGTTTTTCTCACTCCACACTTTGCTAGAAATACCAAACTAGAAGCTCCAGAAGTGTTTTAGTTACTTAAAAGCCCAGAAGAACGATGGGCTCCTAAACATACCTAGCTCTCACCAACTCTACATGCAACTCAGTCTGGCTTACTTTATTCAGTTGTTTTACTCCAACCAGTGCCATCTATTGGGAAAACTAACTAAAATTCAAAAAATATTTGATTACAAAGAACATGTAACTCTTTGTGTATTGGCAAATCTAGTCTTGCAGTGACTAATTAAAAAATACAGAAAAAGAGACGGTTAAATTCCAAAGTACATAGCAGTGTGGCTGAGCAGCATGCAGCCAATTCAGGACAGAAAACCTGCTACTGACACCACCAACCACAAAAGACAAAATTCATTTTTGATCAATTCAGCATCCCCTTCTAGCCAGGAAGAAAAGGATAAAACAAGGATTCATCTGAGAGAGGAAAGGAAGATTTTTCAAAATTTAGATAGGTTTAGGGTTGTAAATACCGCAAAGCTGACTACCTTAGGAAATACATCTGTCTGGACACTTTGAAAACAAAGTTAACAAAGTTAAAATCCCGCAAGAAGTAGATTCACAAAAAGTAAGGACTTTATTTAGTAAAATCTTTCAGTCATAAGGATTCTGAGGTATAATGACTGAGAAGCAGATGATGGTAATTCATTGTTCTCTAATTGCCAGCCACCTATGTGGCTACTACAGGTTAGGAACCAACACTTTTTCTGGGCAGCTTTTTCCACATTCCTCCACACCACTGTTTGTTTCCTCCACTACTTCCAGCCCCTTTGGCAGCAGTCACTTCTGAGGCAGCCAAGCAGACTGCAGAGGAACTACTGGACTTACGTAAATTCCAAAAACTGCATTTTTTTTCCACGCTTTTTTTCCTGGATTTTTACTTTGATTTCTGTAACAAATGAGGCAGAAACAACATCCTCAAACATGCAGTATCCTGTGCCCCAGTCCCCTGCTTGCTAACATTCACTTCCTAGGACTCCACGGTTTTCCTTGTATGTCCTAACCAAAACCCATAAACCTTTTTAGAGGAGTGGGGTGAGGGAGGTCCTGTAGAAAACGGTTATTTTCAACACCTGTATCTATTTATCTCACAGAAATTATTTTTGTGATTTCTCACTATATGCAGGCTTTTATGGCTCACCAGTCCCCAAGGGAAAAAAACAGATAAAGAATCCTGAAATTTTGTGAAAATGTGTATGTTACCACTTGACCTCCCGCTAAAATTTTTCTACCAGTTTTCCCAAACACTCAAATCTAGTATCGAAACATGCAATGCGTACCGCATGTCAGAGGGTATTATCCTTGTTTTGGGTATCAGTTAAAGGATTTAATCTTTGATTCTGTTGGATAAATGATAAAGGATACTCGCAGAGAACAATCTGTACTGGCAGGAGGATGGACTAGATGACCTGCGAGGTCTTTTCACTCCTTAACTGCAATTGCTCTACAATCAAAGCCAGGCAGTATCTGAGAATAAGAAGTTTGAATGATTTTATTCACCTTTGCCTTCAACAAGTAGGTCTGCTTTCTGCTGAGCTAGTTTTCTTTACGATTAGCTCACTAACTGGCCAGGTTTACTAAGCCTGAATCCTGACTGAAAGGAAGGACGACTCGTCTGACCCGTACATGACGGTCTTTTTTAGAACAACAGGAGCGCTGCACAGCTCGTGGTGGGAGGAGAGATGCAAGCTGATTCTTTCTTCTGGAAACTCATACGGCTTGCCTCACATTTTAGGAGCCTGATCTAACAATACGCATTTTGTCGGCATCATGTAATGAATGTTTGAAAGACAAGAAAGCTAGACGGCCCCGATTTATTCCTTTTCTTTGATTAAACCATACTTGTGAGATGCAGAACAAAGAGAGGGTTTGGCAGAATGAAGAGCCAGTGGCGCTCTTGAAGAGATGCAAAATCTTCCTCCAGTGATTATCTGCTTTTTCTGATTTCTCGCTTGCTCAAGAAAAAAAAAAAAGACAAATATAACTTTTCTAAACTAGGAGATGCAAAACTTACTACAAGAAGCCTTTACAATACAGGGATTTTTAACAATACCTAATTTAATCACACAAGCTAAATAGCCTACTTATAAACTATTTAAAGTTCAAATTCTGTATAATTTCAGGAAATGTCTGTTTACTGTAGTATCTATAGAATGAAATACTATATATATTTTTCTCCTCTTATACAGAAATTGTTACTGAAGTTTCACGCTAACCTGACCCTTTAGGAATGACGCAGGGGCGTCATTCTACACCTAAGTGTAGTTGCTCGGTGCCATTTCAGATGGTTTTGAGTTCTCCACTTGGCCTCCAGCTGCTGGACCCGGGTGAAGCAGGTCTCCAGTAGGTCCTGCAGCACATCTGCCAGAGCTCTGCAGGTGCCACAAGTGCCCCATGACACCCAAAAGGTCAGCAGGCATTGATTTCCCAGCGCTTGGACGGCAGTCTCTTCGCTTTTAACTCTGAACATCTAGAGGTATGCGGGGCAAGGAACAATAAAGCCACAGTAATTTCCAAGCAGCTCTCATAAGCTTTCCATCACCAGGATAACTTTGCTGTTGCTTAGAAGTAAAAGAGATGTCACAGAAACAGAAGAAAGCAATGGGCTTTAAAAGTTAAATACGGGGAAACTAAAACCATGTGTTACTTCAGCTGTGTGGAGAAAGTAATGCCGAATGTTTTAAGAGGCAAAGAAAAAGATAAAAAGCGTTGCACTAGTGGAGGAGACTCCGGAGGCTGACATCCCGATTCCCAGTGCTGCCACCGACTTTTCCTGCGCTTGAGCGTTTCCCTAACCCATTGGGAACCGTCTGCCTCGTGCTTGTCATCTTGTCTCTTCTGGTGGAATAAAGGGCTTATTAGCCCGGGCTCAGCAGTTGCATGGGCTTTGGATGAAAGCAGGTGTGCGCCTTGCCAAGTCACAGGGTGGGCGCAGGGGGCCTGCACCTGCCCAGAGACATCCACGGGCCGGGGCTCACCGGGAGCGGGCTCCATCCACTGAACACGGGTGGAGATTACCCCGATACGTGTGTTTTCAGCAAAACAAATTAATCAGTTGCACGTGCTCTTTTTCTATTTCGTCTCGCACGGGGAAGGGGGTGGGAAATTATTTATGAAAAGTTGCATCCAAAATTAATTTAATTTCATTCATACGCCGGTAGTATAAATAGCGCTGTTATGGATTGTGCTATAGTGAAAATAAAATTTGCGGTAAGAATTATCTTCATTAAAGCAGCTAATCTAAGTGGGAAAAAAACAGACAAAATTCCTAGCACACAGGCCTCGGAAAGGCTTATCCCTTTTGCCCAGAAAACCTGACCCCATCAGTTGGTCTGATGAAAGATATTGCTTCTTCCCACTTCTTCCTTCGTCGCCTCTTTGATATCCTTTGACTATTGTGGCAACAACATTATTGCAAATTACTATTATTACAAAATTATGTGATTTATACTTTTTTCTTTAATAACATTTCAGAATTCATTCAGTATACTTGTTTAAGTGGTGAATGCTATTTAGAAGGGGATAAATACTGATTTACATTTCTAAGTGTCTTTTAACATAGAGAAGACACTGTCAATGTGAAAATCTGTGGGGAGTGGGAGATGGTTTGGAGGATGGAGGGAATAATGTCACATTTAAGCCTGTATGATCTGTTTCCATAGAAAAAGGTTAGAGATCAACAAATTCTCAGTTTAGTTCAGTAATAAATGAAGGTTGGCTAGGGTATTAAGTTTCTGGGGGAAGCATTAGCCAATATGTACAGCAGCAGCCTCTGGTGGTCTAAGAAAAAATGGTAGTATCTATAAGTAAGGATAGAAATATGTTTTTTAAAAGGATGTATGTACATATTTAGCTATTTGACTCAATTCTGCATTCAACACATTAAAAAACAGATGCTTTTAAAACGATCTGCTGGCAATATGCTTGTTAAAATCTGAACAGCAAGAGTATTAAAATTCATATGCATACATTAACATGTTATATAAAAGTAAAATGCTTTTGTCTAATCACTCTATAAAGTATTATAAGTCAATGCTGATTATCAAGAAGTTTTCTCCTTGGTTTGTGCTGCTAAAAAAGAAACCAAATTTGTAAGATTTTTACTGAATTGATGACATTTTCTGTCTTCACTTGTGAATTCACTTGGCAGATGTTTTCAAGAACAAAAAATTCTGTCTTATTACAAAACATATTAAGCAGGTTTTTCTGCCATAATGTTTGACATGATGTTTACTGCCCAGACCGAATCAGTCCCTTTAACAAGCTATAACATATGCCAGAAAGTACATTATTTCTTAGTTAAGAAAATGTACAGCATGAAACAATAAGTGCTTTGATCTTTCAAGCACTATGCTTAATGCACTACATACTTTGATAGTCATTTTTATTTATATTCGTTTTGTATAAAAATACAGTGCAAATCGAGATTTTGTATTTTAAGACTCTGCTTTTACATATTCTTGAATATCCCAGCCATTTGCATTTTTCTATGAAAAAAAATACTTATAGAAATTTACAATGGAAGAATTCCATTTTTGCACATTTTGGACAATCTAACTGCACAAATTGGACCATGATCCAGACAGCTCTAATTTCATCACGTGGCATTTCCTCATCAGACCACAACAGATCTTAGAGACCCTATGGGAACATAATATAAGGATATTTATTCCTATTGCCTAACAGTCTGAAACGATGTCCCCAGCACATTTGACACACACAAATCTTCCTTCAACGTTAGATGCAGTTGATGCCTTCGCTGTATCTCAATGAAGGTATTTACCACAGCCACTGAGAGGAAATTTTTGATCTTCGTACCCATTTGCCCTGCTTGGCAAAGGTAATCTGAGGCTTACTCTGTTTTATGTTTCTTTGTTTTCAAAATTCTTTGTTGATACTACTACCAGAACATATATCATCTTTAAATATTCCTGTGGATTGACAATATGATTTTTTCTTTTTCATTTTTTTTTTCAAGAGCACAGTGAGTCAAAAGTATTGCATACCATAGAGCAAGTAAAATCCTAACTAAATTGCTCTTTCTGGTTGCTCCAGAGACCATGCCCCTCACCAGCCCGTGGTTAAGGTGAGGCAGGCAGTGACCCCAGGGTGCAAGCAAAGGGTGCTCCCTGTAGCACACACAACCCAAGCAGGGGAGTCAAGAAATACATCACAAGCAAGGCATTGCACCATTTTGTCTGCACAATGCTATGCTTGGAGAGACTATCAACTGTGTCTTTGGTGAGAAAAACAGACCAGAGCACATTTTATTCACAGCTCCTCTTGCAACCACCTGTCTAAGTTTTTACAGACTTAGCAGTTCCACCCAACAGAGTAAATGGTACCCTATCAGCGGTCCAGTTCTGTTTCAGAAACCAATAGGCAAGCAAATTGCAGTAATTTATCCTGCCATACACCGAAGCAGGGATATTTTTCATTCTGTTTCAAAAAGTCTCTCTGTATTAGGGCTTATTAAAGAAAAGAAAAGCAAAAAATTCTTTCAGAATAAAACACCGATTGCATTAGAAAGCCCAATTTCATTTATTTCACCCAGGAAAGGAGACTCTTTCACTAAAACTTATACTACTTCTTTCCTAGGTTTGAAGAAAATTGAATAAAGGGAATGTCAACAGTCATATCTGAGGCACAGAGCCACGCAAAAAAAGAAAATGATATGGAGTCATGCATTTTATGTTTCGGGGGTCAAACCTCCCGAAGCCAAATTTCATGCCTCATCAAGCAAAAGAGACATGAGAAGGTGGAACTGCTAAAAAGGTATCAAAAAAAGGTTTACTCTCAACAAGAGGACACTGGACCAGCATGCTGATTAAATGTATTTCTGGACAATACAGCAATGTCCACCGGCTCCTGATGTACCTTGACACAAGCCTCCTTGCCCCTCTTAAGAAACAGGGTCTGACCGTCAGAAAGAATGGCTTATCCCACAAAAAGAAGCAGAAAGGAAAAAAAAAAACAACAACAAAACACAGTGCTGTGTTGGTGGCTTTGAATATATATATGCATCCTTTTGTTTCCCATACTCAGTAGTGAGATATTCCTCAAAAGCCACAGTAATATTTATGGTATTAGTGATTCTTACATCCAGGTTACAAAACCTTTTAACCAGACAGTACAGCTGCATTTCTCCTACAAACATTTTAATGTTAAACCACAATTAAAAGGAACAACTTAAAATTTAAGACGATTCTAACATCCCTTTTGCTGAATTTTTCTGTATTTCACACCAAAAAGGCACACATGTTTTTACTGATTTAAGTACACTGTGGCTTTTCTGCCATGTTTTACCACTGAATGAAAACGCTAACTTTCATAATAAAGGCTTTGGAAATTGCATGACTCAGTCTCGAATGTATAATGCATAGTATGTATATGAAGCAGAATGTGTCAAAGTGCAAATAATATTGTTTGTGCCCCCTGCAGAATTAGAAATCCTCGGGTAGCACTGTTATAACGATCCCATGCTGGTAGCATTACAAAGTGCAAAGGTTCACTGAGTAAGAAAAGAGCAGGGGACAGAGTTTCCTCATTACACCATTCTCGAACTATTCTAGCTTAAATATTTATTAAGATATTAATAACTCTCCTCCTTTATCTGCCTTCAGAAGTTCAGCTGAAATACAATGGATGGTTGCTCATATGAAAACAATACATTATAGGGTAAATCTGCTACCACACAAGATGAACACCGGTATTTTCCACAATACAGTATTAATTCAGCAGGTAATATGTTAAAAAACTATCAGGCAATAACTATTGCCTCCCCAGTATAAGACAATGTAATACAATAAACGGATGCATGACATGTGAAGCTAATGTGTTGCCTAAGCTGCATTAGAAAGTGTTTCTTGTGTACACCTCTATTTATAAAATCATTTTTACAAAGTCTTCCTTAAATCATTCCCTTTCTTGATAGCACCACTGAGTTCCTCTGGGGTTTATTTGAAGTTCCCCTTTGAAATTAGAAAGGACTGTTTTGTAACTCTTCTAAAACTTCACATTCAGCAAGTGACAAAAAATATCAATAGAATAAAGACACAGGAACTCTGTATGAACTCCTGAACGCAGTAATGTGTTTGTTTTTAAAAAAGCACATTATTTATTAGCTAATATGGACAGTAAACATATTGATACATCAGTAAAGAAGGACAAAAAAAAGTAAAAGAAACTTACTCTAATATACATCTGCATTGTTTCTTTTTCTTTTTGTGGATTTCGATACTTCTCATAGAAGTCACGTCGCTTCTTTGTTTCCTTCTGGATTTTATCTTTTCTTTCCCTCTTTTCTGCAGGTTCATCTGAGCTATCAGAAGACAGATGTACTTGGGCTTTTGTCTTCTCCACTTCAATATAGTTCTCATTGGGATTCAGTACTATTACTCCATAGCCTTCCTGGTTTAGAAGAGACAAAAAAAAAAAGAAAAGAAAGAAATATGAAAAGGGAGATTTAATACTTGAAAATGCTTTGCTTTTACTTTAATGCTCTTAAAAACTTATATATTTATTTCAGCAAGTTCACACAACATAATTTTTAGAATAGCATTTTAAGAATATTCTGTTTGTTTCATTTCTGTCATTAAAGGGATATTGATGTGTGAATATGTGTCTGTGCATGCACTTATGCATATACACATCCCTTAGCGTCAGAAAAGTTGCCTGTTTTACCTTTAAAATAATTTAATATGTTGTTTTATTCATAAGCACGGTATACGACTTTTTCAGAAAACAGTATTAGAACTAAAAGCAAAATATTATTTTAAGAACTCTACATAACGATGAATAAAAAGCTTTAAACCCAGCCAATAAAAACCTTTAGAATAGAAAGGATGGAGGGATTTCATATATGTATTAGAGAGAGCATGTGAAAATTATTCAGCGCGGTTTAAAATAGTAAAACCTTTTGTCTAGCTGACAAGCATACCATGCAGAAGCCAATAGCGGCAGTAACAATGAATCAATACCAAAACTGATTCAGTGGTATTGCTTACAAGTCAACTCTTTTACTGTGGGGATGACTTTTAAGCACATCTTTAAATCTGCTCTAAAACTTCATTGGGATTATGTCCCATATTCAACAAACCCAGAGAAAATTTGTGACCTGGAGGATGCTTTTGAGCATACCAGCTGCATTTTTGTGCCTCAGAAAATGAGCTGGTTGAAAAATACATGAATTTATGAATGAGAAATAAATCTTGAATAAATCAGCCAATCATTTTATTATGATTTTTAAATGATGGTAAATCATACAAGAATTGTAATATTTGTGAAAGATAATCGCAAATGCAGGGAGAAAAAGGGAAGCACGTGCATTTAACAGATGAGTCCTTAAAGTTACCATGGGTTCCCAATGAAAATCAAGCTGTCCTTTAAAAGTAAATTTTAATAAAGACTCACTTTTTGAGAATGTCTATACTAATTATCTG
Source organism: Anser cygnoides (assembly GCF_040182565.1). Classification (NCBI taxonomy): domain Eukaryota; kingdom Metazoa; phylum Chordata; class Aves; order Anseriformes; family Anatidae; genus Anser; species Anser cygnoides. Next base: position 2,267,130 of record NC_089912.1, on the reverse strand, counting down.
ACTAAACAGCTTTATTCCAGCTTTTCGTTTAATGCTTAATTTTGCACTTAGGCTGGGCAGGAAGATCAAAGACGTCCACATACCTAGCTTCACCAGAATAAACCAAATCTACACCAACAAAAGGTACTTTATTTGGACTTCCTTTATTCTAATCTGTAGAGCTATTCAAAAATCTTGTAATGCATTGTGGTCACTGTCAGGTAGACAGATTGTCACTTGGTGATTTTCTACAGTTGGACACACTCGACTAGTTATCAAAATCACATTTGAAGGAAGTTCCTACCCCTCTTCCTTGTGCTGCACAACTTTTCACGCCCTTCTCAAATTTCTGCCATAGCTTCTCCTCCCACCAAAACTAAGCTAAAGGACACTGTTGCACTCTGCTAAACAGGGTGAAATAGAGGCATTCAGTACACTGTCTCTGGCGTAAGGAACGTGCTCAAAAAAGGTCACCGTAGGCCAAAGAGAAAATTGCCTCCTCACTAGATTCGGTACCATGAGTAAGTGGTCTCCTGTCATGTTTCTTCCCTGCCCTCTCCGCCGAGTGAATTGAACTTAGGTAAATATAAATAAATAAATAGCCAAATAAATAAATGGAGGGGGAGGAGGAGGGGCAGAGAGAGACGGGAAACAAAGGAAGGCCTGGTTTAAAAGCTACCCACGCCTCCGCCGCTCATATCAGCACACGATGCTGCCCTCACTCGCTGCTGGCGAGGCTGATACAATTCCTGCTCATGAAATCCAAAGCCCCGGACCCATTGCCAGGGAGAAATACCACTTCAGCAGGTATACGTGCTGCTAAACTGCACGGCTCAAGACGAAAATTATGAATTTCGAGCCCGCTGGCAGCAGAGCGAGGACCAAGTTTTCGCCACACCTGGCACGAAGCACTGTGGTGGTGGCCTCAGCCGCTGCTCCCTTTGTTGTTTGTCTTCTTGACCTGTTCATCCTGAGCAGAGACGTCCTGCCTATTGATTCTTTTTGCCTTCTATACAATGCCAAATGCAAAATTCATGTATTTATTATAGGTTTACGAGTGTTACAGGAATCTGAAGCTCTGTGTCCACTTTTCGCTGACCACAAAACAGACACATAAATCATCAAAGAAGTAGAATTTGTCTAAGTTATTGATTATGTAACTGAAAATTACATGACTCATTTGTCCAATTTTATAAGGACACAATGTCAATTTTTCACACAGACATCAACAGATGAAATATGATTCCATTTTTAAATTCACTATTTCATAAATCAATTAGAGGATTTTTATCAATTATATTTTAAGCAGCATAACGTGTTTCCCTCTATATTTTTTTTTTTCTGAGATAGCATGTCTTTTCTGTCAGTACGATTAAAGTAATTAAGTAATAACTGAGTTTTTTTTTTTTTCTTTTTTTTCGCAATTGTGGGAAAAACTATCATACCAATTCTTAAGAATTTCTCCTAGGAAAATAATCTCCTTTCAGATTGCTTTGCTTATGATGTATTTCCCTTTCCCTTGCCTTCTGCCTCCTAAATTACAAGACATTAACAATGGCACCCCAAAGATTTGATATCAACGTGTATAAAGATGACTGGTAAAACTGTGCCTGATTCCAAACTCTCTCGTTCAGCCTTACCCTAAACATTTTCTATTGACAATGAATACTTAACTTTAAATAACATCTGTGTAAACAATACGCCTTTTAAGTTCCATTAATTTCTTAAAAATGCACTCACACTGGCAGAGCTGAACCATTAAATTTCAGTATAATCAGAAAATAAAAAAAGATGGGCCTCTTCGCTGACTCAGAGGGGTAGAGTGAAGTGCAAGCCAATGCAAACCTGAACACACAAAACCATTAATATTTAAAAGCAGGCCCTAAGGAAACTCTAATAACAGGCATGATACACATTTGGCATGACTGTTTAGAAAAGACAAAACCACATTCATTAAAATCTTTAAATGAGTTCGCAAATATATACCTCACGATGTCATTAAGAATATGAATTTCTGTTATGATGAGCTTACAGCATTATTAAAATGTAGTGAGTATCGTCATTCAGGCAAGTTTTAAAACTTGGTTATGTTTTCAATGTAAGTAACAGCGAGTCATTTTTTCTGTTTCTAGTGCACACAGAAGGATAAACCACTGTGCAAAGTGCAGTTTTTTCACAGTAAAAAGTTAAACTTTCTAACAATAACAGAAAAACCTCCATAAATCTTTAGTTAATTAAAACAAGCTAAGCCCGTTGCTCTACCATGTATCTGAGAGAGTACAGATGCCACAGAGAAGTCAAAGTTTGCCTGCATCACCCATTAGTGTATCTGTGATGAGAAGTAATAATCAGGATAGACACTGATAAATACAAGTTGCAGCCTCTAACCTACTAGCTCAGGGGATACAATTACAGTTTCTCTTTCAGACTAGAGTACTCTATTAGCAGCTATTTCCTGGAATTCACTTCATGATAAGTCAGCAGTAAAACATCTTTAACAACTACTATCAACCTCCAAGTAACTACTTCTGGAGGTAGGGGACTGTGTCCAAGCTCTGCTTTCAGGTTAGTAAATACAAATGTACAAATGTACATAATTGTTGTCTGTCTTATGACTGAACCAGCAACGTATGATGTAAAAAAAAAGAAAAAGAACCCCAAAATATTCAAAATATTTGAGGTAAATTCTAAATCTTTTGAAATCTCTTCTGCCTGGCCAAATGAATAATGAGCTGAAAGCATTCGGCTCTGCATATTAACCCACCAGGATGGGATACCATATGTGACCAGAGAGGTCAGGGCTGGAGAGGAATCTTTTGACCTGTGTAACTATCTTTTTGGACTGCAAGCGGGGGTCTGAAAGAGATCATTTTCTTAAGCCTTATCAACCTGATTTTTCAAGTTCAGATTTCTGTGTAGATTGTTTGCAACAAGCTCAGAGCTAATTCCCAAGGGAAATGTAACTCCAAGTGCTCGGCTCTTAAACCTTCCCGTGGTTAAAATGGACATAGCAGCGTCCATTCATCTTTCTGAAAGATGTATGTTCTGTTTATTTCCCATCTTTTTTCACGGGAAGGGTACATATATGTCACTGTTGCGACATCGTAGGTGCAACAGTGGGATGAGGTCATGACAACCAATCCGAAGTCACTAGTGAAGCGTTAAAGTAAACATAGCTGTTGGAGATGCAGCTCAGCTTGAAAAATGCCCCCTCCATTATTTGAGCAATTTTCTCAAGACGTGACCTGAGACTGAAACGCCTGAAATGTCAGTTGACTCCGCTTTCTGTTTCCACCCAATGTACATTTTGGCAACTGCACCCTGCCAGTACTTTGCAATATTTTCACCCCAGCTACACCTCGGTGCTCGGCACGCTGAATTCCAGCGCTGTGTCCAAGTGTGTAAAAATGCCGTGTTACTGCCAAACACACATTGTCCCACTAAGTTCCCAACTTAAAATAGCTCATCAAGTTAGGCAGGAAAAGAAAACATGCCACAAAAAGTTTTTAGAGGACCACCTGTTGTCTATTATTTTTACATAGCACTTACTCATAAATCATAACACAGGGTAATTAATCAAGCTGTCAAAGAGAAGGTCAAAGGTTATGTGGGGGAGTCAGAAGGTCATGCATGGGCTGATAGAGGTCAGGGTCACACCGCATTCCTCATTATCAAGTTGGGATGAGAGACGGCCCAAGCAAACAAAAGTGAAAGCAGATGGAGAAGTGAGTGGAGAAAAAAAAAAAAAAAAAAAAAGAAGAAAACTTCACAAACAAAAAAAGTGAAAGAAGAATGTCAGTTGCCTTCAAACAAGGAGGAGAATAGAGCAGACATACATTGAGATGTTCTCAAAAGGTCTCACACAATACAATGAAACTACAGTTTGATTATTCAAATACATTTAATATAACTTTCCATCTGATCTTTTTGCAAATAGTAAGCAACGCTACAAACCAGGCGCAGTAGTTTGGTTCCATTTCACATCTGAAGTCAATACTTTCGAGGTGAATTAGACAAAAGGACCCTATTGCTGTGATGAATTCTGATGGATATATAAAAGTGCTTCTAAATGCTAAAGTTTATTCCTGTTTATGGCTACAACCAATGGAGGTTCAATAAAAACTTATAAGCTGTTTGAATGATGTATTAAGAACTATACTTTCATATACACAAATACTCAAAAACACAAAGCATCATAAAAGTCCCTCTGGATGACACAACCGTTATAAAATATTCTATCATTACACTGACCTGAATTAGATGCAGAATACTGTGCAAAATTAGCTGTCACCCTTTCCTCAAAATCTTTGTTAATCTCATTTTGAATGTTTGCAGCTTTATCAACACATGCATCAATGTCAGCTCCTTGGTTACTGAACCGCTGTACTTGGAAGAAGATATAATTAAAATGTTTTGGCACAGAAAAGGTGAAATTGTATCTTCCCCTGTTCCCTGAGGAGTCTGTAAAACATGTAGGATATATTGACAAACACACACCCTTGTCTAGAGCCCTGACATCCCAGGTCACCCAACTGCTATTTATTTCAAAACATTCACTTTACACTTACCCAAACTGTCACCTGCTGTGTTACTAACTTTTAATGGATATTAGAGCTATAAAAACAATAAACTCTTCATTTCCTTTCTGTTACTGCCTTCTAATTCCTCACTGCATTTGGTCTGCATGCGGAACTGTATTCATCTCATTTCACCATATATAGGAACTTTGTGCTGGAAAATACAAAACAGGCCATTAAGTGTGTTTTCCTTCGCTATTTATTAATTTGGTGCTAGTGCAGCTATCCTAAACAAACCAATGTTCTAGGCTAAACAAACAACAACAACAACAACAAAAAAAAAACCACAAAACACCACCACAAAACAGATAAGCTGTTACTACATTTTGAGTTTACTGTTGAAAAGTTTTGAAAAGAACTAGTGTTTTATGTCTATCTACAATTAGCAACCTAGATACGTCTATGTTAAGATCTGCAGTCATGTTTCACGGTGTTTGTTCCAAAGGCCAAAACTAAGAAAACACATCCGTGTATTACAAACATTTTGCTCCCTCAGTACTGTATCCTTGATAGGGAACTTCTGTGCCTTTGTAAGCACCAACTTCATTGCAATTTTCAGCAGAAGATTGTTTCTCATCATAAGTGAAATACAAGAAACCTAAAAAATGCTGTCGCATTAACTTAATTCTGTGAATTAATAGAAAAGAATTAGGTTCACATTCAAAGGCTTCTTCAAACATTCTTTAACAAGCCTCAGCCACAACACCTGTCCCTAACGTGAGAATCAGGCTATCCAGAGAAATCACGAGAGGCTGAATGGAAGCGAATTCACCCCAACCACCCAGGCGGAGTAGGACTGCAAAAAATCCTCCCATAATAACTGCCCAGGCTGCAATAACAGTCTCTGCTCTTCTTCACTAACTGTGCCCAGCTTTGGGGACCATACAAGCCATGAAAGAATGAATTCACCAGTTACCCCCAAGGCCTGGCATCTTTAAATGATACCTATTGGACCCCTTTCTGTAATTAGTGCCTGCATTCTCCTTTCTCATAAAACTATTGTACTTCCTTTCCCTCCAAAAATCGCAGGAGCTTCAGCGTGGTACCAGATATCATATGGGAAACTCTTGCTTTTTTTACTTTTTTACTAAGATTTTGATTAAAAGGTCATTCAGGTTTACACAGAACTTTACTTTTTAATGAAACATACCAGAAACACAATTGTTATCAAACACTTCATAAAACCCACAGAAGTAATACTTAATTATTCATTCTAATTTACAGATAGGCAAACCAAGGAGAATAAAAGTTACTCTCTGAAACTCTTGCTCAAATGAGGTGCAGAGATGAAGCTGGACTGCAGGATTTTTTAATGTTTCTACAGTGTTTCTCAGCATCCCATTAGCTGACAGCAAAAGTTCTCAGCTGCAAATTCATTTTCCAATCCACTTTGCCTCCTCCCTGAAAATGTCACAGTATGTCTTAATTATTCTCTTTTGTATTTCATAATGAATATAACTCCAAATAGGTTTTAAGTTTGCATTTTTATGTAGCACAACATGAAAAAATAATTTTATTCTAAAATATATGTAATTTCTCTCTCTTTTCCAATTGTGCAAAATATTTTTGTAAACATTCTCATTCTGTGAGCTGTTCTGCAGACATTTCAATGAGCTCAGAGGTTTGTCTAGATTTGTAACATCTTTAGCTTGCACAAAGGCAATTCAAGTAGTCAAGGTCTTCTACTTTACCTTTCACCTGCAAGAAATTATACATATGAAACCACTACTGCAAAAAAAAGATTAAATATAAATCTCTTTGAAGGTCTGTACTTCAGCTTTTTGTTCTGTACTGCAGAGGGAAAAAGCATCACCCAGTAAGTGTTTTCTGTAAAATCTTGAAGTTATCCAAGTCTCGCAAGGCACCACCCATTAAGTGCTGAGGATTGTTTGTGACCACAGTCTAAAAATCTTCTATCTGAATGACAGAAAATTCAGCTGGTTTTAGTATGTGCATGCATTCAGCCTATGCCCTGAGAAAATAACCACTTGTAATCTAAAACTGAAGATTCTGGTTTGCACCTATCTTCAACAAACAGGTGCAATTCAGTACATTGATGCTCCTTCCTTCCCACACTGACCTATGTCAGAAGACCTTCTTATACTTCTTCTGCTAAATAATTTAATTACTTATGAGTTATGGTTTCTTTGTAACCTTTTAAATGACTAACTCATTAAAATGCAAAAATATGCAAAACATGATGTCACTGGGTCAAACAGCTGTGTTGGTAAAATTATGGCTATGCAAGTCCCTAAGAACATGAAAATATTAATAATTTATATTGCTCATTATATGGCAAAAAACTCTTTAAACAGATTTAGAGACAGATTAATTTTATAATCACAAAACGCTACACTACCTCACGGTAACAAATCTTTTTACCATCTGTGACCCTATTGTATATACAAAATATAGCTTAAGAATCTTTTTGTTAATATGTTTTAAATTACAAATATTGATGAAAAATGCCTTGTGAAATTCTCATACAGATGTACAGAATTGTGGTTTTAAAAAATTTCCCTCTTTGTTATGGATTTTATGATCCCTTAAGTTTTCCTAAATAGACAGCACATA